>NC_142463.1:13548069-13699585 GCF_049115385.1 Moschus berezovskii
TTCTAGCCCAATGCTGGTCAGAAACCAAACCAAATTCCAAACCCTCTGTTTCCAGCATCTGCCAAGGATGCTCTAGGCCACCAGGATACAAAGCTGGTACTTCCCCCAACCTGCAAGGACCCCACTAGACCCACTGTTCCATCACAGGGGCTATGTCACAAACTATCCCCAAAATTATCCTAAAACATTCATTTATTACACTCGTGGGTCCTGCCAGTCAGGAATTTGGATGAGGCATGGCAGGGATGGGTGGTCTCTGCTCCACGATCCCCGGGGCCCCACTAGATGCTGGGCCAGCTGGGGCTCTTCAAGCATCTTTCTCTTTCTCCATGTAGCCCGTTCACATGATCTCTCCAGCAGATGAGCTTGAAGTTAGTCAAATGGCTTACATGCAGCCCAGAGCTCCCAAGAGGCATGGAGAGGCCAGGGAAGGGAGGGGAGGAAAGTATAGGGGAGGAGAGGCCACCTATCACCTTCTATGACCTGACCTCCAAAGTCATACAGCCTTACTTCCTCCACACTCTCTTGGTCAAGGCAGTTACAAAAGCCCACCTAGGTTCATGGAGACGGTCAACCTCACATTGAGAGAAGAGCAAGATTGGGGTGCTTTTTAATGAGGCCATTTTTGGACATGACAATCTGCCATACTCTTCACCAGACTCTCCTAGAAGCCAAACTGACACCATCTCCAGGGAAGGCTCATGGCTTCAGCTCCAGGTGAGGATGTGAAACCCAGGGCCCCAATCAAGGGTCAGCCATAGACCTTTGGGCTTCCCTGACAGCTCAGTTGATAAAGAATCTGCCTGAAATGCAGGAGATCCTGGTTCAATTCCTGGGTTAGGAAGATCTGCTGGAGAAGGGATAGGCTACCCACTCCAGTATTCTTGGGCTTCCCTTGTGGCTCAGCTGGTAAAGAATCTGCCTGCAATGCGGGAGACCTGGGCTCGATCCTTGGGTTGGGAAGATCCCCTAAAGATGGGAAAGGCTACCCACTCCAGTATTCTGGCTTGGAGAATTTCATGGACTGTATAGTCGATGGGGCTGCAAAGAGTCAGACATGACTGAGCAACTTTCACTTTCATGGACCCTCTGAAACTGCGTGGGAAGAAGTCTTGAGGGTGCTACTGTGACATCATGCTCAGCCTCTGCACACAGAGGGTCCAACCACAGCCAGTGCCTTTGCCTGGAATTTACTCTGACGATTCCTTAGAATGAGTGATGCCTCCCATATCTGGAATGTACCATTTTCTTTTTGCCCCAGGGCTTTGGCATTTCCTCTGCTGGGAATCCTCAGGTCACTTGGCAGAGACACACAGCAGGGCCCCACTTCCTCTCTGCCTGTGGCTACCAGCAGCCTTATTCAAAATGAGCCCAAGTTCATTTGTTCTTTCTTCTACGAACTGTATATGGGCTCCTTCTTGCTCTCTGCCAATAAACAGTAAGTTTTTTATGCGTGATAATAGATATTACCTAGATTTACTACAGTGATCATTTCACAGTATTTACAAATATCAGATCATTATGTTGTACTGTACCTGAAACCAATATAATGTTTCATGTCAATTAACCCTCATTAAAGTTTTTGCTGGGACTTCCCTGGTGGTCCAGTGTCCCCCTTCCAATGCAGGAGACACAAGTTCTATCCCTGGTCCAGGAACTAAGATCCTGCATGCCAAGGGGCATCTGAGCCTGACTACCACAAGTACTGAGCCCAGGCATCTAGAGCCCATGCTCTGCAACTAGAAGCCCCTGCATGCTGCAACCAGAGAAGAAGCTCATGAGCTGCAACAAAGACCCAGCACAGCCAATTCTTCCTTTTAAGTTTTTGTTAAAAAAGAAACAAAACAAAAAAACCAGTAAGACTTGCTGTCTAAAGAACATCAAATTCTGTGGGCTTTCCAGTTTTATGCCTTGAGTAAAATCAAGCCCCCCAGCTTGGGTAACAAGACCCAGCCTCATGCAGACACTGTCCAGTAGAACTTTCTGTAATGATAGAAATGCTTTTTTTAAAAAAAAAGAAATGTTTTGCTCTTTACATATCCATAGCCATCAGCCACAAATAGCTATTGAGCACTTAAAATGTAGCTAATACAACTGAGGGATGAAATCTTTGATTTTTTTACAATTTTTAAAAATTTATTTGTTTTTGATCAAGGATAATTGCTTTACAATGTTGTGTTGGTTTCTGCCATACATCAACATGAATCTGCCATGGATATACATACGTCCCTTCCCTCTTAAACCTCCTGCCCACCTCCCACCCCATCCCACCCCTTTAGGTTGTCACGGAGCACCAGGATGAGCTCCCTGCATCGTATACAAATTCCCACTAGCTACCCATTTTACATATGGTAGCGTATGCTTCAGTACTTCTCAGTTTGTCCCACCCTCTCCTTCCCCCACTGTGTCCACAAGGCTACTCTCTATGTCTGCATGAGGGACCAAATCGTAATTTTATTTTTGTTTCATGAACTTGAACTTCGATTTAACTAGCCACATGTGGCTACTTGCTACCGTATTGGACAGTGCAGATTCTATTCTCAGGCCTCGAGGCAGGTCTAGCTTCTAAGACAGAGAAGAGATTCAAGGCTCAAGGACGACCCTACAGGAGACAGGCTCACCACTGTGCCTCTGGACCCCCTGGGTCCTGACTAGCTTGGAGCATCATTTAAAGAAGAGGAAAGAAGAAATAACAAAAGGTGAGCTCAGAACACTTCTCCACTGATTGCTCCATTCAATCTGATCTTTTCTGAAAATTATATTCAGACTGCTTCTCTCACTAAATATTAGAAGGCCGAGGAGCAGGAGTTCAGCAGCAGAAAAGCAACAGGCTTCTGCCTTGAGCATCCTCTCCATCATCCCAGCACCTGCCCAGAAAGCAGAAAACATCTCAGGCCCATTTTTTGACTTTTAATTCTGAAAGACCAGAATGCAGAAACCACCCAGCAGGTGGTGAAAGAGTATGCAGAGTGTGCTCGGGGAAGGAATCTAAAAACACCAAGACCAGCCCCCAGCTTAATCTGGGGCTGACAGGGGCTTCAGGCAGAACTAATGGCTCAGTTACAGACCTCATTAGGGGATGGGATTTTCCCAGTTTCCTTACTGTGATTGAGGTTTGTTGGGTTTTTTTTCCCTCTCTGCTGTTGAGCAGAAGGAGTAACAACGTTAAATTATTTGCCATTTTCAAGAGGGGGAAAAATCAATTAAGAAAGAGAGAGAGGATAAAAATGAATTTCTCCATCATTGGTGCTGATTATAGAAGACAGGATGTCCCCCTGCAGAGCTACTGCAAAGAAAAAAACGGTACTTCTAGGGCATTTGCTAAAGAAAAAGTTCTTTCTCACTGGTGATTATCACTGCCATGTCCCACCCCTTTCTTGCCAAAGGGGCTTGGAATTCTTCAGTTTAATCTCCAGCTTGGTGTAGTCTCCTTGACGTTCCAATCTGGGGTGCTCAACAAAGGATATTTTATATGGAAGCAGCCATGCCGTGCTCACCGTGGACAAACGCATAGCCCTTATGAAATAAAAATGCATTTTGTCCCTCCTGCAGACCTTTCTGGGGAAAGCCTGGCTGCCCTTCCTGCCAATGAGTCTCTTTCTAGGAAATGGGGAAACGAACTCCCCAATACCAAGCCTCCTTGTCTGTCCACCCTTGTGCTGAACCAGAAGCTTTCTGCA
Source organism: Moschus berezovskii (assembly GCF_049115385.1). Taxonomy (NCBI): domain Eukaryota; kingdom Metazoa; phylum Chordata; class Mammalia; order Artiodactyla; family Moschidae; genus Moschus; species Moschus berezovskii. Next base: position 13,551,750 of record NC_142463.1, read on the forward strand.
CCGCAAGCAAACCTCCATCTCTGCTCTCATAACCTCTGAGAAGTCAAATTGCTAACAATATTTCCGTTTGGAGAAACTTTTATAAAATATTACAATCAATTCAATTGCATTAACACACTTGAACCTCTTAAGTTCACCACAGTGGAAAACACAATACTTCTCTATTACATCAAATGTCTGGTCAGATCTGTATCATAAGAAACTGAAACCAGAGGCACTGGGGGTGGGGGGCTGTTTATCCCAACTTAGCAAAAGGAATTATCTGACAGTTGGAAATGAAAAACTTCTAATAAACATTACGGTTTATTGAAAAGTTTAAACAATAAGATTAAGGAAACTTCTGCAATATTAAGAAATGTATATTATCCTACTTTACCTTGCTTGGGGAATTCCTCAAGGATTTATTATTCTGTTACACCACCAAAAAGCCTGTGTTATGTTAAGAGATTCTGCCTTCCTGCCTGCATTCCGCATGAATCTAAAATTAAGAGGCAATCTTTCTTCAGCACGTTGTACTTCCCTAAATTAGGTTTGGTTCCCAGTGCAGAATTTGGAAGCCAGTGTTTTTCCTCCGGGTACCATTGGCCCCTAATAATAAATGCTCTGGAGAAAAGAGTCCCCTTTTCTCTAGTGCTTTTGTTGTTCCCACTGAAAAATATATGCATGTGAGGCTGGTGAGGATGCTGGCAGGGAAGCTGACCCCCAGAGCCCAGGGCCCAGGGTACAGGGTGATGGGCAGGAGCTCGGGGCTGCTGCAGAAAGTGGTCTGGCCGTTGACTAGCCAGTAACAAAGAGGTCCTTGGGTGTTTCAGCCTTCCAGAAAGCATCCTCTAAAATCCTCAGAATATGATCAACCTATGAGTGGCCTGACCCATGGCAATGTCCTGCTTCCTGGACTATGTTACTTCCCCTTGAAAGGAACTCATCTTTCAGTGGGTCTCCACCTGACCCCCAGCAGCCTACCAAGTCTCTCTCCAGGCATGAGAGATTTCAGGAGAATCAGGGTACGGTGTTGCTAGTAGGATCTAAAGCTACAGTTGGGAAAAGAATCTAACACTTGACCAGTTATCCAACAACCTGTCAAGGTTCAGATGCCTCCACTGTAAATAAAGGGTGTTGATAATGGCAGCCAGATGTAAGCCCAGCCCACAGGAGCTACAGAGGGGTTTTTCAAACTTTCCCAGGATGTGGGTTGTGTCCCCAGACTCACACACCTGTGGTCTTAATTCTGCACCCCATCATGCCTCTCTTTCTGCCCCACATCACCCCAGGTGCAAAACTCAGCCGCTTGACTAGTGTCCACTGGAAATCCATTCACTCTGAGCATTTAATGAGTTTCAGTAAAATCGATGAAGAAGGTAACAGCAAGGGAAGTGGGGAGAGGGGGGAGGGAGGGGCCGCATCAGACAGTACAGAGCACGCCACCCCTCCCCCATCTTGCAGTACCAGTTCACTGATAATCCCACAGCTTTTAAGTAGCAATGAGCATTTCACCACCTCAGTGACACTCCCTCCAGCAGGCACTCTTGCCTCTGAATTGTTTATGCAGCGGGCGGGGGATAAAGCACCCAGAGTCATCCACACTCAGACTCCTGGGAGGACCAACTGCAGGGCATGGGGCAGATGATACAGCCTTTGGCTAGGATTTGAAGGTTTCTCTCCTCCACATTGCTAATTAGCACCTGCTGAAGCTGAATCTATAATCCTGGTGGGGTTCATGCCAGCCCAAACAACAGGGTATTGAGATCCAGTTGGAGAGGAGCCATGTGTAAGACCAGGATAAGGAGATGTGCATTGTTGTCTCACCTATGTCTCACTCCTTGGGTAGCCTCTAGAAATCTGTGTGTTTCTGAGCCTCAGTTTACCCCAGCTACAGAAGGGGCATCATTTTATGTCCATACTGGTACTAAATGGATCTTTACCAATGCCACCATCTTTTATAACTGAAACTCCAAACCAAAACTACTTTTCTGTCCCAGAATCAATTTATCTCAACAGCCTGGGGTGGTTTAGTTCTCACTCCTCCCCTTAAAATCAAATTCGCTAAAGATCCCCTGGTCTCTTGAATGCCGCCCCCCCTCAGTTGGAGGTGTGAGGACAAAGCTTGGCTCCCACAGGTTAGCTCATTTAGGACTTGCTTTCATCCACTCTGTTCATGTATGTTGGAAATGTCCCCAAATGCATTTTAATCTCCATCTGCCATTATAGGGAAATTTTCCCAAAATTTTTTATTATTACATCTTGTAGTTCTAGAACGTAATGTTTAACTATCAAACCTCAAGACGGGCTTGTCCTTCAAAATTCCAGATCTTTCCTATCTTGGAAATTTCTACATCGTGAACTGTTAAAGTGTTAAAAATGTAATGGTTTGCAATGGTATTCAACTTTTTTTTCTTTTTTCAGGACAATAGAATTAACACTCCAATCTGACTTTCTTCAGCTCCACAGGAAGCAACCAGGCAACTGCATTTCTTGTCCAAGGCAAGTCACTTTACCAAACTGGACATCCCAATAATGCCCCAATAACTAATTCACAAAACTTAGGAAAAGTGGACAGTGAAGTCAAATACAACAGAAACCACAACTCACAACAGCACCCACTCATCATGATATTTAGTCTGGTATGGCCACAGTCACAGCTTCCATATAATCTAAACCCTCTAATAAGAAAACCTCTAAACCCAAGCATACCTTTTGCTGTGTGGAAAAGATGGGATTGAGCTGCAAAGACAGACAAGTGCTAAAACAACATTCATCTTCCTGAACGTTAGGGAGAATCCTCCCTACTTCACAGAATCTTGGGGTGAAAAGAAACAGCATTTTCCTCCCAATTACCCCATTTGCTCATCACAGCCTCCTCTGAAGTTGATACGTCTGTGCCCATTTCATAGATAGGGAAACTGAGGCTCTTTTCAGCAGTGATTTGCCAGAAATCACACTATTAGGGAATTACAGAGGTAGGAAGTTGTACTCAGTTCTGTCCAGCTTTAAAGTTCTTCTCATTGGTTTTTCATAGTCCAATCAACACCCACCCCACTCCTCATACCCACCCCCATCACCTAATGCCTGAACCCCTTTTGCGATTTCCAAATATCTAGTGGCCATCCTGCCTCTGCTTGAACACCTGCAGTGGTAGGGGGCTCACTCCCTTATGAAGCAGCCTCCGAACCCATCAGCTCCTCTACCCTTTCTTCCCTCTCCACTGGGGAAAGCCAGGAAGACTTTCAAGCCCACTGAGGTAAAATGATAAGAGGGAAGCCTCAGAGCTAGCTTTTAAAAAATTAAAATTAGAAACAATCATTCAAAACAAAGAGGAACAAAAAGAGACAATACAGCCTGCTCCAAAGTACTAGTCAATTTTCCTTTTCTAAGGAAAATGGGAAGAGGTGAAGGGAGTAGGTGATGGAGAAGACATCCCTCCATGGGTCTGAGTGAGTCCAGCTGGACACATCTGGGAGATGGCTCCTACCATCAACCCAGTTGAACATCCAGGGAATGGGGGTGGGCTTTTCTCATATCCGTGTCTAGGGGGAAAAAATCACTGCACAAGTTTTGTGGATCAGCAGAGAAATGCAACAGTTCGACTGATTCGACTCAACTAACGAGTTGGAGCCAGCTTTGCCATATCTCTCATGTGCTTAGGTAAGGCAGGATCTCTGCTGGAACCTTCACCTGTCACTGCATCTTCTAACTACCATTATTGTCCCTGTTTCATAGATGAAGATTTGAAAGTCTTCTTTATCTCCGTGCTCTGACCCAGTCACTGAGCCTCAGCTGCCCCATGTCACTAGTAAGTGGCAAAGCTGGGATTTGACCCCACGGGGTTTCAGAACCTGTGCTCTTAATTGCTAGCTACACTGCCTCAGTATATTGTGGCTATAAGCATGGTGTTTACACAATAGGCAGCAAGTATGTGTGTGCTCAGTCATGTCAGACTCTTTGGCTTGTCTGTCCATGGGATTAACCAGGCAAGAATACCGGAGTGGGTTGGCATTTCCTTCTCCAGGGGATCTCCTGACCCAGGGATGGAACTCAAACCAGTAACTTTTATGAGGCCAAAAGTCAACCAACCAACAAGCTGGAAAAAAAAAAATTCATACAGAAACCACAAGTCCAAAATCACTGGTGAGAGTAGAGGCTGTTAAAAAGCTTCCAAATCTGTTTTCACAGTCAGTATAATATCAAAACCGAAACTTTACAAAGAACCAAAACTGAAAACATCTTATCCTATTCATGAATATTGAATAATAATCTAAATAGATTATTAGCAAACAGGCTCCTACCACATATTAGAAGACTAACATACCATGACTAAATGGACTTCATCCCAGGAATGCAAGGCTGGTTCAATTTTAGAAAATCTATTACTATAATTCACTATAACAACCAATTAAAGAATAAGGACCATATGATCATTTTACAGGTGCTGGAAAAGATTTTATAAGTTTCAACATTCATTCCAGATTTTTAAAACAGAAAAATTCAATAAAATAGGAATAGGTAGATACTTCATTAACATGATTTATACATCTGAAGCATCAGCACAAAATTGAGGCAGCGCTGAGTGTTGGCTAGGATGCAGAGCAACTGGGACTCCCATCTACTGTTGGTGGACATGCCAAACTTTTTGAAAAACGTCTGGTACTTTCTTATAAAATTAAATGTATACCTATCTTACAACCCAGCAATTTTCCTAGGTATATTCTCTAGAGGAATGAAAGCAAATGTCCCCAAAAGACTTTTACATAAATATTCATAACACCTTTATTCATATTAACCTAAGACTGGAAAGTATCTGGGTATTCATCAATAGGATAATAGTCAAGCGAGCTGTAGTATATTCATGTAATGAATATCTTAGTCTGCTCAGGCTGTTACAACAAAATACCATGGACTGGTGGCTTAAACAACCCAAAAGTCTATTTTTTCATAGTTCTGGAGACTAGACAGTCGAAGGTAAAGGTGTTAGCATTATCTGGTTCTAGCAAAGGTGCTTTTGTTGGGTTGCAGATGGCTAGCTTTTCATTGTATCTGTACATGGAGAGGAAAAAGGGAGAGAGAGAGAGAGCTCTTCCGTGTCTCTTCTTATAAAGGCACTAATGCCATCAGACCAGGGCTCCACCATGATGGCCTCATCTAACCCTAACTGTCTCCCAAGGGCCCCATCTCTAAATACCATCACACTGGGGGTTCAGGCTTCAACATATCAATTTTGGGTGGAACACAGCATTCACTTCCTAAAAATGAAATAAGACTCAGCAATAAAAGGATTGCTGATACCTATAGCAACATGAATGTATCTCAAAAAACATTACACTTTGTGAAATAAAAGTTACATAAGAGAATGATTTATTTTATATGAAATTCTAGAAGAGATCTAACTAATCTATGGTAAGAAAAAAATCGTAACTGTGGTTGCCTGAGGTGGAAGGATGGGAAATGAGCTAGGAATGAATACAATAGTATTCTGGAATTATAGTAATACCATATATTGATAAGAGTTTAGGTTATGGAAGTGTATGAATTCGTCTAAATTCACAGAATGGTAGAATTAGGATCTGTGCATTGAATTGTATGTAAATTTTACCCTCCTAAAAAAAAGGAACCATCTCAAACATTGAACTCTGGTTAATGAGATGCACGCTGAAATTTTTAGAAGTAAATTGCACTGATGTCTTCAACTCACTTTGAAATGCATCCAAAAAAATCAAATAGAATGATGGATGGATGAAGCAAATGGTAGATGGATAGATATGTAATAAAACATGTAATAATATGTTAATTGTAACAACCAGGTGCTGGGTATGTGAGTGTTTGCTATATACAATTCTCTCCACTTTTCTGATATTTGAAATTTTTCATAATAAAATGTTAGAGGAAAAAGCCACCTTCATACTTAACAGTAAAATACTAGAAGCATTTCCATTAAAATCAGAAATAAGTCAAGGATATCCACTATCCATCAATATTAACTTAATTTCTTTCTGAAAGTACTGGCAAGGTTACAAACTCAAATGCCTTCAGGGGCCATGCAGGTAATGAAAAAAGTAAAGAGAATTAGGTTTTAAAAAAATAGGGACAGGTTAAATTCTGGAGTCTTGACCCATCCTAGGACAGCAGCTCATGAGTTCCAATGCATTTTCTCCTGCAGGAATACCAGCCCAGTGTGGTCTAATTACCTAAAATGTCACATGAAGCTAGGATTCCAGCTTTGGGTGTGTGTGGGAAAGCTCTTAATTTTTTAAAAGATGGTTTAATTGTTTTGCAAGTACAGAAAATACACCTGGCCCTAGAACACTTAGTTATCAATCTCCAGAGTGGCAAATAAATATGAAAAAGAAGGTCATTTATATGTGGAGCCCAGAAAACAATACAAATGAACGTATATACAAAATAGAAACAGACTCATAGAAAAGAAACTAGTAGTTACCAAAAAGGAGAGAGGGGCAAAATAGGGGTATGGGATTAAAAGATACACACTACTATGTATAAAATAAATAAACAATAGGGATATATTGTATAGCACAGGGAAAAAGAGCCATTATCCCCTAATAACTTTTAATGGAATATAATCTATAAAAATATTGAATCATTATGCTATACACCTGAAGCTAATATAATATTATAAATCAACTATACTTCAACTTAAAAAATTAAAACTTTTAAAAGGAAAGTAAACCCAAAATAATCAAGTGAAAATCTATTAGAAAAGCTAAGGGTTTCAGTAAGATGAGTAATTACAGATGTAATAAAATAAACACTGATAGCTTTCCTATATATAAATCACAAGCCATTAGAAAATATACAGGAAGGAAAAAATTTCATTATAATAGCAACAAAAAAAAGAAAGAAACCTAACAAGAAACGAGCAGGATCTGAAAGAACAAAGCTTTACAGCGCTACCAAAGGTGCATCAGGCAGTACAGGTTAAATGACGTTGCAGAGACAAGCAGCACCAAAACCCCACAGTTTAACACACCTGCAGTCAGCTGAGCCCTGAAGCAGCTGTCCTCCTATGTGGTTCAGCCATAGGCTTGCTTGGATCCTACAATACCGCGTGCTTCTATGATAACCAAAGCAAGGAAGAAAACAGAGAAAACCACACGTGAGTTTGTCACTGTCTCAGCCCCAAAACGTCACATGTCCCCTTTACTCATATTTCACTGGGCAGAACCAGTTAGGCAGCCTCACCATGTCCGAGATGCTGCAAAATGTAGGAGAACAAATTAAATACTTGCTGAGCACTTGCAAGCCACTCCAGTATTCTTGCCTAGAAAATCCCATGGATGGAGGAGCCTGGTAGGCTGCAGTCCGTGGGGTCACTAAGGATCAGACACGACTGAGCGACTTTACTTTCCCTTTTCACTTTCACACATTGGAGAAGGAAATGGCAACCCACTCCAGTGTTCTTGCCTGGAGAATCCCAGGGACGGGGGAGCCTGGTGGGCTTCCGTCTATGGGGTCACACAGAGTCAGACACGACTGAAGTAACTTAGCAGCAGCAGCAGAGCATTTTCTCCTCCAGAAAGGAAAGTCATATTATGACCTTGACAGAAAAGAATAAAGATATCAATTCTCCCTAAATTATGTCATAAATGTAACATAATCCCAAATATCAAAAGAATAATTCTTGGAACAAGACAAGTAAATCTTAAGTTTATATGTAAAAAATAAGCATATAAATATAGCCAGAAAAATTGGGGGGAAAAAAAGAATAATAGCATGCGATTGATCCTATTGCACATTAAAATATAAAACATCAGTAATTAAAATAATTTGGTACTGAAACATGAATAGACCAACCAATCAATTGAGAGAATAAAGGGTCTAGAAATAGACACAAATATATATCAGGATTAGGTATATAATAAAGATGGCATTTCAAAACAATGAGAAAATGTTTGATTCTTAAATAAATACCGTTGGAACAACTGGCTAGCCATTTTGGGGAGAAAAATTAAATTCTTACCTCACTTCTTATACTAAAACATATTCTGAAAAGATGAAAGATTTAAACACTAAAAAATAAAATTAGAAACATGAAATAAAACATGAATATTTTTGAAAATGTAAAAAGTATTTTTAAGATCTTTCTAAGTAAAATACACATCTGATTAATTTTTTCAAAATTAATCAATTTAACTACACCAAAATGTAAAAATTTCTGCCAGGCCAAACAAAAACCAAATCAAAAGACAATGGCAAGCTGGAAAAAAGCTAATTTCCATAATATTATGTAAGAACTCTTGGAAACCAAGAAGAAAAAGTCCAACAACCCAATAGAAAAAAAGATCATAAAAAGAACACAAATGATTTAAATGTTTGAAAAGATGTTCAGCCTCAGTCATTAAAACAATGAATTATTTTTCACCCAGCAGATTGGCAAAGATAAAAAATGTAATAATATCTAGTGTAGACAAAGAAATGGAGATACCAGCATGCTCATGAATTATCAACAGGGGTATAAATGGGTACAACTTTCTTTGAAGGACAAAGAAATAAGTTTCACATTTTCAATCTACTTATTCTCTGAGCCAGAAATTTTGCCTCTAAGAATTTTTCTTACAGACATGCTCACACATATGTACCAAAAGTATGTTTGCTGCAGCTTTTTTATGGGGTCACCAAAATAATAATAATAATAACTGAAAAACTTAAACATTTGTCAACAGGATAGCTAAATACTTTAAGAAGTATAGTGAATGTCATACAAAGAGACCTTGGAAAGAGACACTAATAAAAGCAGATGCTCAAGGTGGAAGGGGAACACCCACAGGGGAGACAGGAATAGGAGTAAGACTTCTCAATATATTCCTCTTTCAATGATCCTGATTTTTGAATCTTTTGAATGTATTACCTATTTCAAAAACAAAATTGAATTGAAAAAAAAAAAAACAAGGAGAAGAATGAGATCGATCTGTACATGCCAATACAAAATGATCTCCAAATACAATCTTAGCAGGGGGAAAAGCAAGGTTCAGAAGCCTGTGGAGTATGCTACTATTTATGTGGCAAAGTGTATGCATTGAAAATGTCTAGAAAGACACATACTACTAACAGCAGTTTCCTCTCTAATAAGGAAACTAGAAATCTGGAGTAGAAGAATTACTTTTCACTTCATACCCACTAATGCTTGTTTTTTAACAAACTAATGCAATACAATTTCAATTATTTAATCCTCAGATCAAAGTCACTAGTGTAGAATCACCATGATGAAATCACCAGAATGTCACAGAAAAAGATGCAGAGCTTGTGTGTGAGATTTAAAAAAATACATATATATAGCAAGGTAGGGAAAGAGCCCCCCTGCCAACACTCAGTGACTTAAAGGATACATCTAGCTGGGCACTGAGCTTTGGGAGAAGAACAAGACTTCAGAGTCAAGTCCACTTGAATCCTCATTTTGCCACTTACTAGCTGTGTGACCTCAGGCAAGTTCCTTCACCTCTCTGGGCCTGTTTCTTCATTCCTTAAAAAACGAATCATTACTCTTGCCTTCTGTTAGGATGATTAAATGACATGGTACAGGTAAGGGGCTTAAAGACCTGGCACGTAGCAAGCATTTAATTAGTAGTAGCAAGGGAAAGGTTAAGTTAATGATTATACCCTAGTGCTGTTGAATATTATTATATGGTTTTGAAAAGAAGTACACAGGACTTGGCCTGATAACGTGGAAAGATCTCCAGGCACATTCTTAGGCGAAGAAAGAGAGAGACCAGAATGCGTAACAGGATTGCAGCCTGCGGGGAGGGAGGACCTATATTATGCTTCGATTATGAATTTTTAAAAAAATCAAATTGCTATATTAAAAAGTCTGGAAGGCCCCATACCAATGGTAAACGGTGTTTATCTCTGGAGAGGAAGTTTGGGGAAAGACAGGTTGGAAGGACTTTCGCTTTTTACTTCATGCGTCGCGGTATTGTTTGAGCTTTTCACTACTAGCGTTGATCACTTTTTTTTATTTTAAAAGAAGTAAAGCCCTTTTCATTAGAAAATTAATGGGAATTAGGAATCAAGGGGAGGCTTCCGCAGCGGCCGGGGAGGTGGGGCGGCAAGGCGCCCACTCCTAGCTCTTGACACAGACCTCCCTACCCGCTCCCGGCCCCTGCCCTCCCCCCAGCGCGCCCCAGCCCTGGAGGGCCTCGGGGGGCACACGGGTTCACAGGGGCCGCGGGGACGGGAAGGGGTCAGGGGACCAGGGTGGAGGGGTCCGCGGGGGTTTCGGGGGTGGAGAGGGGCGCGGGGACCTCAGGGACGCCGGGGGCCAAGGGGGACCGGGGTGGAGGGGGGCGCGCGGGAGCAGAGAAGCGGGGGACACAGAGCCACGCGGGGCGCGGGGCCCCGGAGCGCGCGGCCCGGGCAAGCCGGGCGCCCGCTGAGCCCGCGGGCCGCGCCATCAGCGCCACCATCAGCCGCGCCGCGTGCGGCCCCGCGTCCCCCGCTGCTCGCGGCCGCGGGCCCCCGGCAGCAATAATGAGGCAGAGCGCCGTGACCGCGGCCCCGGGCTGCGCCGCCGCCAGCGCGCGGGCGCCGCATTAGCATTTCCGAGGCCTTCCTGTTTGTTCTTTTGTGTTCATTTTCCAGCCCGAATGCTCAGCACATCCGAGGCCGCGTCCTTAGCAGCAGGGCCACCGAGGCAGAACGCTGCTGCCCGGGTTTGGGAAGGCGCGCGGGCCGCGGGCCCGGCGGCCTCCGGAGGGCCCCTGCCTCCCGCCCTGCCGGACCAGACCTCCCTGGGGACGGCCCGCCAGGGAAGAAGAGGCTGGGAAGGGAACCGGGCAGGGTCAGGCTTCCCCCCAGAGTATACCCTGAGCGGGGGCCGTCGTCTCTGCAATTTCGGCGGGGGCACACAGGCTCCAGAGACCGGAGTGGGCTTGGTTGGGTCCGGGCTCTGCCACGAAATAATATGGAGCCCTGGTCTACAGGCTCTTCTCTGTCTGCCTCGATTTCCCCACCTTAAAAATGAAGCTGAGTGCATATCTCATCAGAGTAAATGCTTGTAAAGCACTTAGTGCTTGACACATTATCTAATTTATTCTTCAACAATCCTGAGAGGTGGGTATTAATACTGTCAAAGTAAATGGAGCTCAGAGGGGTGAAGTGGCAGAGGTCTTGACAGCTACCGAGCTACCGCACGGCTGGAGGAAACAGCCAAGAGCAGAAGTATCTGTCTCTAAGGTAGACTGAGGCGTTCTCTTTGCAACTGAAGTTTTCAGGCCCATGAGTTTAAATGAGGAGGCTGGAGAAGGCTATGCTTGGGGTGATACCTTTTAAGAAGGGGCTTATGAGCCCCGGTTCAAATGTAAGTGTGCATGCATCTGCTAACCCCACGTCAATTAAAAAGACCAGCTGCCTCTTTCCACCATTGGTGCACCGAGTGTATGCTAAGCACCTGCCCACAGCCTGGAGAAAGGGACTGGGGAAGGGGGTGCAAAACCTCCTACAAAGCTACAGTAATCAAGACAGCATGGCATTGGCATAAGGATAGGCATAGATAAATGGAATAGAATGAAAGTCCAGAAACACACCTTTACATTATTGGTAAATTGATTTTTTTACAAAGGAGTCAAGATATGTTTACCTATGGCTAATTCATGTTGAGGTTTGACAGAAAATAACAAAATTCTGTAAAGCAATTATCTTTCAATTAAAAATAAATATTTTTTTTTTAAAAAAAGATAACTCAATGGGGAAAGACTAGTCCTTACAACAAATAGTGCTGGTACAACTGGATAGCCACATCATCATACACAATAAAGAACTGAAAATGGATTGCAGGCCTAAATGTAAGAGCTAAAATGATAGGATTCTTAGAAGAAAACATAGGAGTAAACCTTCGCAGCTTCATGTGAAACAAATGGTTTTTCACGTGTGATACTGAAGGTTTGTGTGCGTGTACACAAACGAAAACCGAACTACATCAAAATTTAAAACATTTGAGCTAAAAAAAGAAAAGACAATCTCCAAAATAGGGGAAAATATTTGCAAATCACATGTCTAGTTAAGGGACTTATATCTAGAATATATGAAGAACTTTCACAACTCTATAATAAAAAGATACCTACCTGATTATTTTTAATGGGGAAAGAATCTGAATATTTTCCAAAAGAGTTATACCAAATGTACATGAAAATAAGTACATGAAAAGATGCTCAACATCATTCATCAGGGAAATCATATTAAAAATACAATGGGCTTACTACCTCACCCACTAGGAGAGCTATAGCCAAACAGGCAGGATGTGGAGACACTGGAGCCCTCATACGCTACTGGTGGGAATGCAAAATGCTGTAGTGATTGGGAAACAGTTAAACACAGAGTTACCATATGACTCAGCAATTCTACTTCTAGGTATATACCCGAGAGAACTGAAAACATATGTCCACACAAAAACTTGTATATGAATGTTCACAGCAGCTTTTATTCATACTAGCTAAAATGTATTAAAACTCAGGCTTCCCAGGTGGCACTAGCAGTAAAGAACCCACCTGCCAATGCAGGAGACATAAGAAACTCAGGTTCGATCCCTGAGTCAGGAAGATCTCCTAAAGGAGGGCATGGCAACCCACTCCAGTATTCTTGCCTGGAGAATCCCATGGACAGAGGAGCCTGGAGGGCTACAGTCCATAGAGTCACAAAGAGTTGGACATGATTAAAGTGACTTAGCACGCACGCATGTGTTAAAACACAAATGTCCATCAACTGATGATTGGAAAAATAAAATATGGCATATCAGTACAATGAAATATTCAGCCAGCACTGTCTCCAGGTATAGGAAGTGGTCTATATCCATGTTGAACGAGTGACCAAATGGAAAGTGAAAGAATGACTTCAGCTGAAAGCTGTCCATCCACATTCTCCTGGGTCCCTGGAGAAAATCTCAAGGCACAAGCAAAGTCCTACCCCGAAGCCGTGTGGGCACCACAGATGGAACCCTGCCTGCCTCCCCACCTGGCTGTGCGAGCTTCCACTGCCCTCTTACAGCATGTTTAGTCGCCTGTCAGAGTCATCAGTGCCTGCCCACTTCCCTTCCAGGGCTGGGTGACTCAAATGGAGTGTGGCAGGTATTAAGTGCAATCTTCACACTCAAGTGGCCAAGGAATCTTTTTATTTTCTTTAAGTAAGTTTAAGTCCAGCTCTGAAGACCCAGCCCTCTAAACCACTGGAAATCTAAACAGGCGCGACTACATCTCTTCCTTGCCCCAGGGTTGCTCCAGGATACTGGGGTCTTGGGCTGGACCAAGCTTCGGACAGGCCCTCTGGTCACTACCTGCCCTACTTGTTCCAAAGGATGTGCCGGGAGACCCAGCCTTACAGTCCCTTAGGCCAGACCAACTCTGCTACCCCCATACTCTGCCAGCCTTCTGAGGCTGTGTTCTCTCTCCCAGAAATGGGTCCCTGGGACCCTTTGGAGGAATCCACTACCCTCTCCCATCCGGGGCTCATGAAGCCTCCGTCTTCGCCCTCTCTCAGTGCTTTCCAAGGCAGTCCCTACTTTCTAAGCCAGCCAGCATCATGTTTTCAAGGAACTCTGGTTTTACAGAACAAGAGCCCTCTCTTCAACCAACTCCTGCTTTGCCCCAGGAATTTGAAGGGCCAGGCTATTGGCTTAGAGCATAAGAACTGGAGAATAGGAAAAAAAAAAAAAAGCAAAATGCATTCATATGTCAAAAATAGATCCTGCCACAAGCATGTACCAAAAAAGCTCTAATAGATCGCGAAGGGCCATGCCTAGGGTAGGAGTTACACAGCCTGAGCAGGGCTTCGGTTACTTCCACGTGGGGACATCATTTGAGATATGCCTTGCCACAGGAGGCGTGGCAGGCAAATAACAATTTGTGGAAAGAAGAGAAAGGTCTGACCTCTTCAGTCCCAAGCAGCAAGCTTTTCCAACTTAAGCAAGGCCTTCAAAATTCAAAACTCAGTTGCTTGATACCCGACATTGGCCTTTAGGCTCTCTTTGGTTTCTCTGTTGTTCTAGACCAAGGGCAGGATCTTCAGCCAGAATGCCGGTGCTGACTGCCCCAACTGGGCTGCTACTTTAGAGAAAACATCTTGCTGAGCCATCCTGGGAAAACCCACAACCGTCCTGACATTGAATACAATAAACAGTAGCTTCTGAATGCCCAGTACCCTCCTCTCTTTGAGACGGTATTTCACTTAATCTGTAGGGGAGTCCTACTGCATTCCTTTTTTTTTTTTTTTTTTTACCACATGGGATCTCAGTTCCTTGACCAGGGATCGAACCTGAGCCCCCATGTAGTGGACGCGAGGAGTCTTAACCACTGGACTGCCAGGGAAGTCCCTGCATTCCTCTTTTGACACCAACAAAATTATAGCACAAAGAAGTGGATTCAACTAGCATCTGCCTGACTCCCGAGGCTGTGTTCCTAACCTCCCTCATACATACTGCCTCCAGTTGTTTTTTAAAAGTCTGGAAATTTACCCGTGATGGGAGAAGACAATTCACTAGTTTCCTGGGAGACAATTACTAGCTTCTAGCAGGATTTGGGGGCTTTCCTGGTGGCTGAGACGGTAAAGAATCCACCTGCAATGGGGGAGACCTGGGTTCAATCCCTGGGTTGGGAATATCCCCTAGAGGAGATCATGGCAACCCACTCCAGTATCCTTGCCTGGAGAATCCCATAGACAGAGGAGCCTGGAGGGATACAGTCCATGGAGTCACAAAGAGTTGGACACGACTGAGCGACAAAACACACAACAGCAGGATTTGGGGGAGAGGGCTACTCAGCACTGGCCCACAGAGCACCAGCAGGGGGCACGGTCACCATAGCCCTGGTGTGTGTCATGCTGCCCCTCACTGTCTCGGACTGCCCTGGGGTTCTGGGGCTCAGGATACAAGATCAAATGCCCAGGTAGTCCACACCACATCATACTTCTGCTCAAACATCTTCAAGGCTTTCCCATCACCCCCACAGCCAGACCCCTCGACCTTTTCCCGATCTGCTGTGGAGCAGCACTGGTCTGGAGTCTGGCGATCTGAACTTTGTTTTCCTCCTGGGACCTTGACTTCCTCCTCTGAGAAAAGAGCGTCCACATCCCTCAGCCCTTCCAGCTCTAACGGCTAGACTCCATGGGTCTCTCTGCAGCCCCCTCTCTCAGCCTTTCACACTTCACCCAAAGGACTTACCTTGCCCTGAATCCTCATGCTTTCTCTCCCCTTTTGTTTGTTCATGATAATCCTTTCTGTGAAATCTTCCCTCCCATCTCTGCCCACCCACATCCTCCTACTCCTAGCCCAAACATCACTTCCTCCAAGAAGTCTGCTCCAGTCCCAAGAGGAAGCCATCTCATCCCCTCTGCACTCTCCCAGCACGATGTCGGTGGTCTTCCCTTCTTTTTTTCCTGGGGTGGGGGGGGGCAGGTTATGCCATCCCAAAAGGCACAATATTGTTTGAGTCAAGAATTCAGGTTTGGGGAATTCTCTGGCAATCCAGTGGTTAGGACTCTGTGCTTCTACTGCAGCGGGCCCAGGTCCAGTCCCTGGTCAGGGAACTAAGATCCTGCAAGTCACACAGCGTGGCAAAAAGAAAAGATGCAAGTTTTGAGTCAAACAGACCTAGGTTCAAATCCTGGTTCCCTGGACTGTGATGATCTTGGGCAAGTGACATAATGGTTCTGAATTTCAATTTCCTAGGATGTAAAACAGGAATAACCCAGCCTCTCCGTCAGAGGATCTTGGTGAAGATTAAATAAAAGGATGTACGTTGAAGCCCAATAAATAGCTGGTATTACTATTGTCTTGTCTTTCTCTTGATGCAAGTACCTTGAAGGAGGACATAGCATCTTTCTCCTGACAGCTCAGCACAGGGTCCTTCCTGAGCACGGTTTAAACATTTTTAGAATAAATGAAACAATCAGAAGTAGTTTCAGGCTGTATACCTATGTTCACAGTGGCATTTTTCGCAACAGCTGAAAGGTGGAAGCCACCTAAGTGTCCATCAACAGATAACTGGATAAACAAAATGCGGTATTTACATAAAATAGAATATTATTCAGTCTTAAAAAGGTATAAAATTCTGACATATGGATGGATGAACCTTGAGGCCATTATGCCAAGTGAAATAAGCCAGTCACAAAAAAATACCTATATGATTCCACTTATACAAGGTACCTAGAGTAGTCAGAGTCATAGAGGAAAGATGGAATGGTGGTATCCAGGGAAGCCGGGAGGGAAGAATGGGGAGTAGTTGTTCAGTGAATACAGTTTCCATTTGGCATGATAGAAAGCATCCAGAAAACTGGTGGCACAACATTGAACGTCCCTAACATTATTGAACTATACACTTAAAAATGGTTACGATAGTAACTTTTATGCAATATATATTTTATCACAATTAAAACTAAACAAGATAAAAATCAGTAACTTGCTCAGACCTTTAAAAGAAGAGTAGATTTAGGCTGAATCCCTCAAGAGTCTCAGTAGGAACAGAGCAGCAGCAAAGATGCTCTTAAAGTTTCAAATATTTGGGTATAAAATTTGTTTTAATGTCCATGAGCCACTCATATATACATATGCTCCAAACGAGCTCATTTTTCTTCTCCTTTCTGCTCTGAAGGGTGACATAAAGATCACCAGCACAGGAAGGATCTGAACGACCTGCTGATTACAGGATAATATTCATACAATGAGGTTAAAAGCACTGGCTGAAAAGTTCTTTCATAAAACCTGCTACATGAGAAGAGAAAATAATTTATGAGAACATGAACAATTAGCATTTTGTAAAAAAGAAATAATGCACTTAACTTGATCCCTATACTTAACATCAATTAAAGATTATCCTCATGAATGAAACTCGACCTGGAAATTAACAAGGGATTTAAATTGCATTATGCAAGCGAAAGACAGAAATCAAGAAGCCAGCACGTGAGCTCAGGGCTTCCAATATTCAGCTAGGCTGGCATCTGTACGATGAAGCCTGACCATTTCTTCACATTTCTCTGAGCCACAAGATATTGCTGCAACATGTAAGAACATTTGTTTCACCTCCCAAATCGCATGATAAAAATCCCTAGGTAGCTGCAAGCACGAGGTTGGCACCCTTTATTTTTAAAAATAACTTCTGGGTCTTTTTTTTTTTAACTAATAAAACTAACCAAGAGATTCCCTTAGAATGTCTGTACTGCTTCTAGATTTGACTCTGGATCATTTCCATAAAACTATTCAAGTGAATCTATAGGGTGAGGCTAGATCAGAAATTATATTCTGGGTCACCTAGTTTCTTCCCAAGTTACAGAGCATTTTATTCTCTAAAATGAGCAGCTCAAAGGGTGTGAAATGGGTCTTAGAAAACAAGTGTGGACTGTAGCTATTTACGTGTGATTTTAAAAAAATAGTTACCTTGTACTGAGCCATACTCGGTGCTAAGCAACCCACAACCCACCAGGCCAGTTTTACTATCCCCATTTTATAACTAAGAAGACAGAGGCTCAGAGACTTCACTTATTGAGGTTCACATGGGCAGATCTGGGATGGGGACACAGGTTCCTCTGTTTCCAGAGTTCAGTGGCAGCCATACTCTTTACTGTGGAGGGCAGAGATGATGACAGAAGCAGAGAAACCCTCAAAGAAGACATGCACAAGACCCCCTCAGAATGCCCCAGAGCCTGTGTCTAGAACCAGAGGCTGAATCTCTGTTTGTCTCCTGATGCAAAGCATCCTGCTGCTCCCCAGGGGACATGTCAGGACCACAGCTCTGATGCTGATTGCTAAGAATTGCCCCACTGGGAGGAAGCAGAGAGCTTCTTACCATCATTCAGACCCCCTGCAAGAAAGGGTCTTGTTCACAGCCCCATGAGAGATCTGGCTTTGTTTTGTTTTTTTTTTCCCTTCTATCACTGTCACTCTTGCTATATACAAGTTTTCTGGTTATTGTTTCTAGTGCCAGATCTGGGGACAATTTACCTCTTTGCAGAGAGAAAAATTCGGCTCTCACAGTCCTGGCTTGGTCTGTGTGTGTGCAAAGCACAGGCTTTCCCATTGTTATCTTGGGAAAGAGAAAGCAGATGTTAACCGCTACCCCTGGAGAATTCACCTTGCTGTGCTGTAAAAGTCTGCATTATTAATATTCCAAAATCCTTCCACTCTTGTACGCATCTTAGATGGGAGTGCATTTTTGAGAATTCAAAAATGTGGAGAGGATGGAGGTGGCAGAAGTTTATTAAATTGGCCCAGGGCAGTTTTGAAATTTGAAAGTTTCTCACTCTCCATGGCTCTGGGCCAACTCACAGCCAACTTGGTTGAACAGCTTGTGTAGAGGTTTCTCACTGGGTAGCCCTCCTCATCCTCACAGAGGGTGAAGGGCAAGTACAGTGGGTACCCAGGGAGGACAGAGTCATCCAGCTCCACTCTGGAAAAAGGGCACAGTGGCAAAAGGAAGCCACTCCATAAGACTTCACAGTAAGTGCATTAAATATTAGTTAAATTAACCGATCATTTTTAAGACAAACAATTCTAAGGCAACTTTTCTGTTACATAAGCCAGCAATGAAACTCAGCAGTTTCTTCCTCCTCTGATCTGGCTGACCCATTGGAAAGTAAGAGCTGGGGCTTTTTTTTCACTCTATTTTGAAAAAAAATAAAGAGAAACAGCAAAACCAAACAGCCACTCATTGCAAAATTGTAAAATAATTGTAAAGGGTATTTCCCAACATACAAATGTGCTTTGCAGCAAATAACTGCAAGTTTCTGTAACAATAGAGCAGAGCGAATAAGTCCAGAGTTTTGAAATCAGAAGGACTTAGGCTGAATTCCACCTCTGTTCTCTTCCAGCTGTATCGCCATAAGCAAGTTAATTAACCTCTCTGAGCCTCAGTTTCCTCCCTTGCCAAATGGAGACGACAATAACACCTACTTTTTAGGTCTGCTCTGAAGATTAAATAAGATACTGGAGATAGAGTACACAGTACCTGACACACACTAGGTGCCCAAGAAATGTTAGCTGCCTCATGTTACTATTTTCATCATCATTATTGTTGGTGAGGTTGTTTTTCAAGTACACTGGCCCTCAGATGCAGTAGCATCCACACATTCTGCCCTGAGACCAACAGCTGGGATTTGATTTTGCCTCATGAGCTAGGATCTCCTAACAGGAGACAAACTGCAAAATAAAGGCGCCTTCCAATAGGAAGGGTTTCTCTTCCCCAACCCTCAGCCCCACCCCCTGGTTTTCATCTCAGAATTCCTAGCTACTGAAGATTTATTAAGGCCATTTGGGGATAGGGAGAAAAGAAAGACAAAATAGAATCTATTTCTGTAATTAACTGCTTAACTAGAGCTTTCAATTAATGGAATCTCTTAAAGAAGAGAGGGATGGATACCCACCATCTCTCATCTGTCTTCCCAGGGGTGAGTTGTTCCCTAACCCAAGGGCAAAGTGTCATCCCAAGGGAACTCAGGTGAGTCCTGTTTGTTACCTCCTGAGCCTAAGGCATCTGAGGACAGAAGACCCTCGCGGGTTTGTAGTAGTAATAAAAGTGATCAGCGGAGCCCGGAGCGGGAGACGGACATTTACGAAAGACTGGCACAGGTCAGGATGAAACCGAAAAGACTGATCTCATTAATACAAAGTAACCGGCCAAGTTAACTAACCCAGAGCCCATCAACCACGAGCATTTAGGGAAGGGAGCTTGCTGAAGCCACAGCGCCTGTGTGGGAGGCTGAGCGGCGCTCCCTGCAGAGGGAGCTGTGCAGGAGCTCCCCCGCCCGGGAAGACAGCCATCCATCACTCCGGGAGAGGCGGCGGTGGAGACGTGAACTCGGTCACCTCCTCCCCCTCTCCCTTCCCCTGCAGGCTCCGAGGAGCCGAGGCGGTGGCGGTACCGCGAGGAACAGAACGCGCTGCAAACTGCTTGGCTACCCCCTTTGCAAGACTGACGCCGCCGACACAAGTTTTTCCATTTCCCCAAACAGCCTCTCCTGCTGCCAATAAAGACGGCGGCGCTAGGCCCAGGCACACGGTCAAAGGGGGCCTTTCCAGCGGCTTCCGAGAGGCCCTCTCCGCCCGCGGCGCGCGCTGGGGCCCCCGGGGGACGCTCAACCTTCCCCCCTCTGTCTGCCGGTGGGCACGCCGGCGACCCGGGCCGATTGCAAGGTTGTGAGGAATAATTACCGAGTAATTGATGGCGGGCCTGATAGGTGCCAAGTCCAAATCCCCTTCGAAACCACCGTCTGCGTCCTACGTGGGTAAGGCACGGTTAACGCCCAGGATCCTACTTTCACAGGGCTCTGAGGCTCTGAGTTGACAGGCTCCATTAGAGAGCGGCTGTGTCATGGAAATTGTGGTCTTAACAGAGGGGTATGTGGTGGATACCCAATTACCTGCACCAGCCTACACTGACTGGCAGGCTCCTCTCCCTGCCTGATTAATGGGAGCAGGGGCTGTTTTCACCCCTGACCTAACCCATCACCATGACCTAACTCCCCAGACCTGTCCTCACTGGACTTGACCTGCAGGGCTGAGACTGGGGAAGGCATGGCCTGGAGACCCGCACAGCAGGGGAAAGAAACAATGTCCCTTCCGTGCCTGACCCAATTCCTAGACCCAGGTCTTCTACCAAGAAGGTTCAGATGCTTCTCCAAACCAAAGCAAACTACAGAACTTTGCAAGGCTCTAAGATCTAAAGTAGAAAAGTCTTTGGATCAAGGCTTGCAGCTGTGGGACACGTGGATGCCCGGGAGTGACCTTGAGAAAGGCCTTCTCCGCGGTCCTCAGTTACTCTCACACACACACACCCGGCCCACCTCCTCAAGTGCCACGACAAGGCCCAGTTTCTCAGAACCTGAAGCAGATCAGGATGGCCGCTGCTGCTGCTGCTGCTAAGTCACTTCAGTCGTGTCCGACTCTGTGTGACCCCATAGACGGAAGCCCACCAGGCTCCCCCACCCCTGGGATTCTCCAGGCAAGAACACTGGAGTGGGTTGCCATTTCCTTCTCCAATGTGTGAAAGTGAAAAGTGAAAGTCAAGTCGCTCAGTTGTGTCTGACCCTTAGTGACCCCACGGACTGCAGCCTACCAGGCTCCTCCATCCATGGGATTTTCTAGGCAAAAGTACTGGACAAATTCCGGTGCAGCCCCCTTCCTTCTAGAAAGCAGAGAAGGCACCTGGAGAGAAGGGACTTGACTGGAGAAGGGAGGGAGAAGGTGTTTGAAAACCTCACCTGCTCCCAAAAGAAAAACTTGGAGCCCAAAAGAAAGAGGCCAATAAAACAAATCCACAAATTCATATCACATACTCCAGAGACAGCAGGACTGACCACAGGCCCCTGGATCCTACCTTCCCCCTACTCAGGAAGGACAGGATTTGCCTCCCTACCACCATGACCCCTCCTCTACACAAACAAACGTCTCTCTCCAGTGGCTGGGCCCAGGTCCCAAGGAGTGCTAGCCTCAGAGACACGCTAATCGCTGCTCCCCAAAGGTGGGGCTGTGGGGATGGGGAGAGGCGGGCTGACTCTGTCGGCCACTGCGGGTCTTGGTGGACCAAGCATCGCCGTGGCTGAGAGGCCAGCAGGGACTGGGCCAGGGTCAGCACGCCCCGAGTGTGAGGCTCAGAACGCTCAGGTCTGGGGCAGAGAGAACGGGAAGGCTTAACCGTGGGCCACGTCTAAAGGGGCCGGATTAGGACAGGCTAGGTGGCCTCCCTGAGGGCCCTGCACCCGCGCGCCCTGGATTGCCAGGGCTGAAAGCGCCACCACGCCGCGGAGAATCCCGGAGCTCGCTCTCGGACCCTGCTCCAGGAGAGCCCGGAACAAGACCGCGTTCATTCCAGGCAGGGGAGCCTGGACTGCTTCCAGCAACCCTCTTCCCTTGGTCACTTGGACCCTGTCACTCGGTCCTGGGTGCCCACGGCAGCGCCTCCCACGGAGCAGCCCGCGGGGCCCCCGGGAGGCCGGACCCTCCGGAGCGAGGCGGCGGCGCCCGCTGAGCCCTCGCTGGCCGCGCGCGCGGCGGAGACCAAGGCTGCCATCTAGCGGGCGCGGTGGGCGGGCGCCGGGGGGACCCGAGCCGCGGGGATCCCGGGGTCCGCTGCAGCCCGGCAGGGTTTGGCAGCCAAGGACTCGGTGCAAACTTCAGCGCAAGCTGTGTGACCCTGGACGAGCCCCCGACCCTTTTTGAATCAAACCTGTTTTCCTGGTAAAACGGAGAGGAGACGACTTCTCCGCTCAGGGTCATCGCGAAAGATGTGTCGGGGAGAGAGGCGCAGCCCCCTTCCTCCAGGCCAGCCCTCCGCGCGCCTGCTTCACACCCCACTCCTGCCCAAAGGAGTCTTGAGCAAACCCAGTCCCCCGAAGACGGCAGAAGAAGGCGGCGCTGAGGAAAGCCAGCAAAGCAGGAATCCGCACTGAACAGCAGGATCCTTTTCTAGGAATTGTAAACCCAGAATTGTAAATAAAATGCTAATGATTTATTCGCGCTCAAACTCCGGGGGCTGCGTCGCAGCTTTTGAAGACAATTCCAAGCGAAGCTTTCCAGGAAGGCGGGCCTCCCCGCGGCGCCTTCCAGAGCTCACCGGGGGCTTCCAGGCGGTGGTTCTCGGCCGAGAGCTCTGAACTGCCCTTGACTGAGACCTGCACGGGGTTAGAGGAGGAATGGTCTTTTTCCTTCAGTCCGCAACTGAGTCAGACCCCTCAGCATTCACCCATCATTCATTCAACAAATATTTACCCATCATCAAGTACCTACCAAACCCTTAGCTAAAACCTGGTGATCAAAACAGACATAGAATTCACATCTGGTTGGGTAAGGTTGACTTAATGAACAGTCCTAGAAATAAATCCATGCAAATTACTGTGAGTGCCTCAAAAAGGAAAAAAAAGCAAGAGTATAGATTTTTAACTTCCAAGGATGGATTCCATAAAAGTTCTGGAAGCTTCCAGGGGTTCTGGAGGGTGATCTGAGGGTTGATATTTGCGTGTCCTAAATATTTCACAGTATTTCTTCAACGGATGAGCTTTAAAAAAAAAAAACTTATAAACAATTCAACAATATGTATAGACATCTGCTCTACATGGTAGCCATGGTGATACCTAGCCTGGCTGGGTAAGGTGGGGATCACTGAGCACCCCTAGGTTGAGAAGAACACAGATAGCCCATCAGACTGCTATCCAACAAGTGCAACCCACAAAGCAGCAGAGAGAGCCTCAGTTTTAGCTGCTTCTCCCAACAAAGCAAGAAGCTCAGCACCAGCGGGAGAAGCTGCAGTGGCTACAAACCCTACCCCTCAGATCAGGAGACCTGGAGCAGCCCCACCCAGCTCATCGGAGCTCCCTGCAAAAGCATCTTGCAGGCTGTATTTGTTTTTAATAAACCTCTCTTCCCCACACTCCCTTTTATGTAATTTCTTGAGAAATGGTGAGTCTCTGGCTAACACTGACCTTTCTAAGGTCTTTTTGAATATAAGACACAAATTCACTAAGGATGATCCAGATTCCTGCTTTCATCACTAAGCTAGTTTTTGCATGTGGGGGCCTCCATCAGCCCACCAAGGAAATAGTTCCTCCCTCACTGGTCACTGAAGGCCATATTGTTGAGGAAATTCAGGCATCCTGCAGAGGGCTATTCTGAAAAACTTTTATTCTTTCCTTCAGTGGACAAATTCGTATTGCTCTCCTACTGTGCGTGCGTGCTAAGTTGCTTCAGTCATGTCCCACTCTTTGCGATCCCATGGACTGTAGCCCTCTGTCCATGGGATTCTCCAGGCAGGAATACTGGAGTGGGTTGCCATGCCCTTCTGCAGGGGGATCTCCCCAACCCAGGGTTCGAACCTGCACCTCATGTCTCCTGCATTGGCAGGCAAGATCTTTACCACTAGCCTGACTTGTGGGCTGACTCTGCACTGGGTCCTGGTGATATAAGGCAGATAACACCTCCTGCCCTTAGGGGGCTCACAGTTTAAGTCTGGCTTGTCCTTTGCAAAGCAAGGAATCAGGAATTCCCTTTCCCTGACCTGGCTGCATTGAGACCTGGACCCCAGCACAAATCTGTCCTTTAAATTAGCATATGCTTTGAGGGAATTCATAAAGCAATCAGGTCCCTAATGCTATAAAAAGAGGATGGCATTTGATCAGAGCATCCAGAACCAAAGACCAAAGAACAACCTTTCTGGGGCACCCTTGTTCCAACTCCTGCCCTGTAAGCTGAGTTTTATCATGCTTTATTTCACTAGGCTGGGTTCTAATAAGTTTCTTTAAGATAATTCCCATGTAAAAGGAAAAATACCTGCAATGAAAATGAATGAAATTCAACTATAGGAAACAGTATGGATGAATCTCATAATGTTGGAACCAAGAAATAAGACACATACCTACAAGATGGTTCCATTTATCCAAAGTTTAAAAGCAAGCAGCAATAAGCTATTTGGGTGGGAACATTATGAAGAAAGGCAAGGATCGTGGTCAAGAGAGGGATTATTTCTAGGAGGGAAGGGGTTGAGATAAGGGAGGGGCAAACAGTGGGCTTTGGAGGAGCTGGTAATACTCTAGTTCTTAACCTGGACTGTGGCTGCAAAATTATTTGCTTTGTATATTATTTGTCAAATCATATCTGTTTTATGCACATTTCCTATATATGTGCAATAGCTCACAATAAAAACATGTTCGTTCAAGAAATAGGTAGAAAAGTAATATCCAACCTATTTTTTAATGTATTACAATTTTTTTCAAACTGAATTCTTCAGTTTGAGTATCTATACCCTTCCTGAATTCTCTGTAACTGCTATATCCACCCTTTGTTTGATTCTCTCACATGACAGCAATAGATTCTAATCCCGACTCAGCTTTATAGATAACACAGATGAGGAAGAGCTCAGCCCTGGAGCTGGAATTCTGATTCTGTAGTATTACTAATTTACTGTGTGACCTTGGACAAGTCCCTTCCCTCTCTGGGCCTCAGTTTCCTCTCGTACACAATGAGGGGTTTGGAGGAGATGATTCCCCAGGTCTGTAGCTATGTGAGAGGTATCTTGCATGTTGAGTGAGGTTTTCTCTGTTCTAGAAACCCCCTTCCATCTCCCAAAGGACCCACACTTGTGGAGCCCAGCAAATCTCACAGTGATGTCACACTGCAGAGAAAGTGAGGGCACATCCTAAAAGCAAGGCCATCAAACACTCCAGGTGGCTCTGAATCTGCCATAGGCACCCTGTCTTTCTCCACCTCCCAGCATCCACACCCAGAGAATCCCAGCGCCTTCAGTTCTCAGATGTCTCCGCTTGGCAAAGGCAAGAGCTGTCTTTGGGCCTGATGGCCCTCGGGGACATGAACACTGCTAAATTCCCATTGATTAATCGGGTCCCACCCTTGGATCAATGGCTGGCATTAGGCGAGCTTAGCACAGTTTTATTAGTCTGGCTGCCCTCTTGTAGATGTTATAGATGAAGAAATAAAATGAGGAGGAGAGGGAAAAAGGACAAAATCATTAGTCTGAAAGGAGCAAAAGAGCATCTTCTCTATTTTGTATTCAGATTTAGAGCTGCACTGGGAGCACACACAACAATCCATATTTATGCTGTTTCCAGAAGTTCAGTTCAGCCTCCTGATTTCCCACTTTGCCTGAGAGCTAAGATCCCAGGAGCATCTGATCCAGAGCCAAGGCCAGCCTGTGCTCTTAAGCCATTCCAGGACTCCCCAAACACCTAAGGTCCCATTCATTCTTCTGTTCCTTTCTCACAAGGGTAGAAGGCTTTTGCCTGATGCAGGGGAACGGCCCTAACCTTCCACCAGAAAGTCCATCTTGAAAGGGTCCTGTTTGCTCTGAAGGTACTGCTGCTTGCCCAGGACTTGCAGAGAAACCTTCTATACACACATCCCCATGTTGCCAAAGCTTTGATTCCAATGATTCCAACAGAGGAACCCATGGCCTCTGCTCACTGAAACTCTCCAGAGAGACACTTTGAATTAAGACCAGAAATGCCTTTAAAAGACTTCGGTCCCTGGCCTTCTGATGATGACCTCTTCCTTAATTTTGTGATGGTTTCATGTGCCTCCTTCCATCATCTAGGGAGCTATAAAAAGCTAAACACCTCCTACTAACCCCATTAGGATGAAAGTGGAGGATTTTATTATTCATTTTTAATAGGAGGAAGAGGCTCAACCCACCCCCCCCCAGGAAGTGTAAAAGGTAGGGTTTTGTTGTATCTGATGTGGAGAGGTTGCAACAAAGCAGAACCCCTGAGAATGGGGAAGCGTTGTCAGAGGACAAACAGGGAAGACCAGGGTGACCGGCTTCTGCACACAAGGCAAGGATCTCAGGCAGCCCCAACCGACTTCAAGGCGCTGAGCTCTGCGGCACCAACTGCTTTCAGAACCTGCCCGGGAATCCAGGAATACCCTGAATCCCCTAGAACACTGTCTCCAGATAATTGTCTGTTAAACATTTGCAACTCACACACAAAGGTAACTAATCGGAATGGTTCCCTCCAGGATCACACTGCTCATAACAGTAATAAAGCCCCTGCCACAGACAGCGTCATTATCCAAACGCCATTAGCGTCAATATTCGTATCAAATGCCATCTGGCAATGAAGCCCACAAGCCTTAACCCCTCCTACTCTGGGACTTGGCAGTCTGGTGGAGTGAGGGTGGCCCACAGCCCTCCTCCCTCTGTAGCCTGATGCTCAGGACAGGGCTGCCAGGGAACCAGGGCCAGGCTAGTAAGTAGGCTGATCCCGGGAGGAGACTGAGGTATACATACAAAGAAGAGCAAGACAGGAAGAGCAAAAACATCTAATTTATTCACTGCCGTTGACTTTTCTTCAAGTCTTAATTATGAAGATGCAGTCAACTGCTCCTCCACATTGTCATAATAGGAAACTGATTGAGTATTTATATAAACCTCGAAAGAATCATTGTTTGGAAGAGAAACAGAACTTAACCGCCTGCCGGTCCATGGGGTTGCCTTCCAGACAGCGTCATCTCCAGAACCCTATACTTAAATTGAAATAGCTTTCTGCAGGGAGTAATTAGGTGACCCCAGAACACGAGTTCTTCCTGGAGAGAGAGGCTGGGTGCTTGGGGCACAGCTCAGCTCCTCCTTGGGGCTGGATCCCGTTTCCTCAGCCACTGCATTTGTGTCACCAGATGGCCCTCAGGCCATGGGGCCATCCTCCCTGAGTGTGGGCATGGGAAGGCAATGGAGAAGGCCGGAGCCTTGTAGGTGTGGGCTTGTCAAAGTGGTGCTGAGCACAGGCAGAAAGAAACACAAGAGCAGGCTTCAAGGAGATCCTCACAAACCACACCAAGCCTCATTTTTTCCCCTCTTCAACTGTTGCTGTTGTGATTATGTTATTGTTGCTGTTTAGTCACTAAGTCATGTTTGACTCTTTTGCAACCCCATGGACTATAGCCTGCCAGGCTCTTCTGTCCATGGGATTTCCCAGGCAAAAATACTGGCGTGAGCTATGATTTCCTTCTCCAGGGGATCTTCCCAACCCAAGGATGGAACCCACGTCCCCTCCATTGCAGGCGGATTCTTTACCACTGAGCTACCTGGAAATAGATAGCTATAAATGAATCAATCATACTTGCTGCGTGGGGTTAGGGTCAGATTTTGAGTGAAGTAGTAATGAAGATGGTGATGATGTTGATGGCTGCCATTTATGGAGTATATGTGTCAAGTACAAGGCTGAGTGCTTCATGTTTTATCATTTAATCCTCACCACAGTCATGTTTAAAAGTATTGATCTCCATTTCATACAAGACAAACAGAGGTTCAGAGAAGTTAGGTGAGCTACCTAAGCTTACCTTAGCTAAGCAACCTACTAAGTAGGAGAGCTGGAATTTGAGATCAAATCTACCCAGCTCTAGTGCCCAAGTGCTTGACCACTATTCCGCCCTCTTCCCAAAAGCATTTTGTGAGCTCTGATATACTGAGCACAGGATCTTGAATTGGAAGGCCAGCGTTTCAGCCCCAGCCCGCCTGACTGCTAGCTGTGTGACCTTGGGTTGGTCGCTTTGCCTCTCCGGGTCAAAGTTTGTCTTCCCGCCTCACGGACTGGCAGTGGTGCTCTTAGGAGATGAAGGCTGAGACTAACCGCTCTCTATGGGTAAAGCACTGCACAGATGAGAAGAGCAACCACCAGCCTTGCTCCTAGGAGAGCAGTGTGGACCAGCAGTAAACAGCTGGGAAGCAGCATCTGCAAAGATGAGTGGCTTTGGGGACGCACCAGGGAAGGAGGCTGTGTTTGAGCCCAGGGTCTGAGGCAGCCAAAAAGCAGAACAGCTGTTTCCAACCACAATGGGCTCACCAGAGAGCCGCCGAGGGCCAGAGACATGGGAACTGGGCTATCTGGGAACAACAGACTCCCAGAACCAGGAACATGGACGATGGTAACGGGAACATAATTGCCCTTAGCAGCAGCTGCCAGGTCTTTCATACTGAGACGTGACTGGCCGGCGGCAGCACTTAGAACTGCTCTGACTTACACTGTCTCAATGAAAAGTGAAAAAGAAATCATAAGGCAAGAAGCTCTTCTCTAATCCCATTTTAAATCCTTTTGGGAGAGATACAGGGCTTAATAAATTCAAAAAACAAAACAAAAAGAAGTGAGCTTCCCGACACAGGAAGCCTCCATTCAGAGCCCACCAAGTGCTGTCCTAGGGAGGAATTCCTTCATGGAGAGGGAAGTCTTCAGTCCCAGAAAAGTAGTTCTATCGCCACCCTTTGTAAGCGGCCAGCACAAAGCCTTCACACAAGAGATAGGGACAGACTCAGAGAGGAGCTACCGTTATTCCCTGGAAGAATCTGTCTGCGATGCTCTACTTGATGTCGCTCCTGTGATAAAAGCGGAACCATCCCACAGCCCTTCTCCCTCTCTCTATGCCTCCTGGGGCCAGCATAGTGGACACTTCTCAAGGGCTAGGATGGGGTAGGTTTGGAGGTCAGGATGGAACTGGAGTTCCTTGGCCTTGGAAAGCAGAAGACACCACTGCCAGATGGGAGCCAAGTCAGAATGAAACTCTGAGTTCGGAGCAAGAAGGTAAGTCCAGCGAGGCAGGTCAGGATCTAGTGGAAAAATCTGTGTGATTGCATCGAATTCCAGCCAGCATTTAGAGCTCACCTTTACAGCCAGTGAGGACTTGACTCATGGCTTGGTCAGCCCTGTTCAGAAAAGATCGGAGAGGATGGGTGCTTGGAAGTGAATAGGAGCAGCCCCTGCCCATGCCAGTACCCTGATGTACACTGGACCCTCTGAAAACCTTGGGCACATCCTTCTTCAACTCTAACCTAATACCGCAACCCTGGCAGAGAGAACTTTTTCCTTTTCTACTTTTCCCTAATGCATTCAGACAGAAGAATCATTAATACTTCACAAGGAATGAAAAATCAAAGGAAGAAGACAGTTTTTTACTGTATTTCTTAAACATTTGGGTAAGAAAAGTCAGATGTCAAAAAAAGTCCCCATTTACATCTTTTAAAATGTGAGCAATTAATATTTTCCATGGAGGTTCACGCTCCCTCTCTTCATTCTGTTTGCAGGGTATTGTTAAGCCATGCTTTGTAATTTGTTGCATGTTTAAATATTCAGTCTGTATTTCATTTGGGCTCCACATTTAATTCAGCCAACATGTTCATTTTAAGATCAATACTGTCATAACTATGTTGAAAAATTAAATTATTGTAACTTTATTTACATTTCTTAAAAGTACTGTGAAAATTATTCTTAACCAGGACCTAATCAATGTTAGAGTCTAAAAATATGCCACTCTGCATGAAGCTATAAAAAGATTAATGTACATTTTTTTACAAGAAATTAGTAGCTTAATGAAGTGGATAAAAACGCTGTCACAATTTTTATTGGATCTAAATTGCATAGTAGTGGAGGTACAGTAAGTGCCTTCTACATAATGACATAATGAGTCATGACTGGTGCTGGAAGGCTAATTTGCCCTTAACTGACACAAAACCAGGGAATTAACATCCCAGTCGCTCTACGCCAATAGCAGATGCATTATTTCATTGCACAGCAGGGTTTTTAACTAAACTCTTAACTGTAGAAATATTGATCTATTCTTCTGTGAAATGATGAAATTGGAATTTTTTAAAAGGACGTCTTAAATTATGGCTGCTGCAGTGACATTTGCTTTCACAGTACCACGTCTGCCGACAGAGCAAATGTAACAAGAGAAGTTTGATGAGGCTCCTTACCTGTGTTTTAGAGTCTTTAGTCAGAGGAGAGAGGAAGAGGAAATTTTGTATGAAAGCAAATGCTGGTGTTTGAGAAAATGACGGACCATCTATAGGAACCTCAGTTCTAGAGGGAATGTTCTTGAGCATTGTCCTAGCCCATGAACTGGTTTCCTCTGAAGAATATTTAGTGCTTAAAAGTTGTTTGGGGTAAAACGCCACCCAAACAATAATATTCAGTCCAAATAATAATGTAGTGGTGCAAGGTAGCCTGGGAGTAATTGAAGGAGCTAGAGGGTCCCATGGATGGAGGAGCCTGGTAGGCTGCAGTCCGTGGGGTCGCTGAGGGTTGGACACGACTGAGCGACTTCACTTTCACTTTTCACTTTCGCACATTGGAGAAGGAAATGGCAACCCGCTCCAGTGTTCTTGCCTGGAGAATCCCACGGACGGGGGAGCCTGGTGGGCTTCCACCATGGTGTCGCACAGAGTCGGACACGACTGAAGTGACTTAGCAGCAGCAGCAGAGACCCTTAAAAGAGATCAGTATAAGCTAGAGACACTGTGCTACCACGGTTTCAACTTTGCGATTCATTCATTCTGCCTGTATTCACTGGGCATCTATCAAGTGCCAGAGGCGGATGAATACAGTCACTTCTCTATGGGGGCTAATGACCGCTTCTGTCAAATAGTGCAATGCAATATATTTCTTTGTTTAACCAAGTGAATCAAACTTCATCTTGCTTTGAAATTTTTGCAATAAACCTGGTAATAACTGCAGACAGTTTGAGCTATTGCAACCCAGGAAGTTAAAAGAAAAAAGAATGGTGTACAGACTAGCAGATATACATCTGACATCTCTCACGTGTCTCTATTGACACATGAATTAACATCAAAAAACAGTAGTAATAATAAAGATTGACAAAATCCGAATTCTTTGTGATCAAGGAGCTGGCAGACCAAACCTATTTAACTCAATTCAACAAGCATGTATTATGTTCATGACCTAAACCTGCACACGCAGAATAATTTGATTTGGTTGGATCCAGAGGATCTCAACAACACTAAAAGACAGCAAGTCACAAGGGGACAGCCTTATTAGGACAACCTGGTATCACTATTTTTTTAAATCAGCCCCAAGTGATTCTGGAGTGCAGCTGGGGTTCAGAATCACTGCTTAAAAGGCATACAACATAACAGCAATAGAGACTGCTCAGACCACACTCAGAAAGTTGGAGGACTTGATGATCAGGCTCTGACTAGGAGTGGAAAGGAAAAGAGCCATACATTGACCAGGTGAGGATGCACAAAAGAAGGGCAATTTGAGGTACTGGAAACTACAGACAACAAATCTGGTCCCCTACGAAGATTCTTTCATGTCTGAGCCACCAGGGAAGCCCTAACACTGTTCTGAGTCTACGACCATGCTCTACTGCATGTTAGAAATCTCAAAACCTCTCCTCCTCATCTTCCCTTCAATTTGTATAGGACATTTTTAAATCCTTGTGTGTGTGTGTGTGTGTGTGTGTGTGTGTGTGTGTATAGTTATCTATAAAAAGGATACCTATTCATTGTAGAAAAATTGGAAAACTATTAAAAAGGTAAAAAAAAAAAAAAGGAAGACTTTTCAAATCTGTTATTTTAAAGAAGTACAATAATTGATCACTTTTAAACCATCCTAAAATGATCCGCAAGGAGATCCAACCAGTCCATCCTAAAGGAAATCAGTCCTGGGTGTTCACTGGAAGGACTGATGTTGAAGCTGAAACTCCAATATTTTGGCCACCTGATGCGAAGAGCTGACTCATTTGAAAAGACCCTAACGCTGGGAAAGATTGAGGGCAGGAAGAGAAGAGGACAACAGAGGATGAGATGGTTGGATGACATCACCGACTCAATGGGCATGAGTTTGGGTAAACTCTGGGAGTTGGTGATGGACAGGGAGGCCTGGCATGCTGGGGTTCATGGGGTCGCAAAGAGTCAGACACGACTGAGCAACTGAACTGAATTGAAAATGATCAGACAGCAACACATGTGTGAAAGGTCCCATTCTTAGACTCTCACCCAGCACCTTGGGATAAAGTGCCCATTTGATAGGGAGAAAGGGAAGCCGGCCGTTATTTTAATTTGCATTTCTTCCTATTGCTCGTGAGGGGTTATGGGTTTTCATGTTTTGGGCCTCCTCTACTTTGTGTGTCTGTGTCATTTTTTTCTCCTCACTCTATTTTGGAACGTGTTTCTTACAATGTGTAAAATTACATTAAGAATATTAACATTATCTATTATACATTAGTAAACATTTTCCCTGGTTTCTCCTGTTTTGTTTATAGTACATTTTGATATAAAAAGCTTTCCATTCTTATGGGGGGGTGGAGCAGACAACAAACAGAACTCTGTTAAATTGCCTCTAATATCTTGCTTATTTCTCCTCCCTACACTCTGTGTCAACAAGCCCCTGGGACCTGGAGTCAAAAGATCATTTAAATATCACTTCAGTTCAGTTCAGTTCAGTTCAGTCGCTCAGTCGTGTCCGACTCTCCGCGACCCCATGAATTACAGCACACCAGACCTCCCTGTCCATCACCAACTCCCGGAGTACACTCAAACTCATGTCCACAGAGTCGGTGATGCCATCCAGCCATCTCATTCTCCGTCGTCCCCTTCGTCTCCCGCCCTCAACCTTTCCCAGCATCAGAGTCTTTTCCAGTGAGTCAACTCGTCGCATGAGGTGGCCAAAGTATTGGAGTTTCAGCTTTAGCATCAGTCCCTCCAATGAACATCCAGGATCGATCTCCTTTAGAATGGACTGGTTGGATCTCCTTGCAGTATAAGGGACTCTCAAGAGTCTTCTCCAACACCACAGTTCAAAAGCATCGATTCTTCGGCGATCAGCTTTCTTCACAGTCCAACTCTCACATCCATACATGACCACGGGAAAAACTATTGCCTTGACTAGACGGACCTTGGTTGGCAAAGTAATGTCTCTGCTTTTTAATATACTATCAAGGTTGGTCATAACTTTCCTTCCAAGGAGCAAGCGTCTTTTAATTTCATGGCTGCAATCAGCATCTGCAGTGATTTTGGAGCCCAAAAAAATAAAGTCTGACACTGTTTCCACTGTTTTTCCATCTATTTCCCATGAAGTGATGGGACCAGATGCCATGATCTTTGTTTTCTGAATGTTGAGCTTCAAGCCAACCTTTTCACTCTCCTCTTTCACTTTCATCAAGAGGCTTTTGAGTTCCTCTTCACTTTCTGCCATAAGGGTAGTATCATCTGCATATCTGAGGTTATTGATATTTCTCCCAGCAATCTTGATTCCAGCTTGTGCTTCTTCCAGCCCAGCTTTCCTCATGACCAGCGTTTAATTGGGGGCGCCCAACTTCATGTCTCTAATCTGTTTTCCTTCATCAGCATCCCAGCTTTTATCAGGATGAAATTCAGTCACCACTCGAATGGCAAGAACTTGGCTATCTTGCCTACTGATACATCCTCAGGATCTAAAACAGAGAACTCAGTAGACACTCAACAAATATTTGTTAAATGAGTGGATAAGCATCTGGGCTGGACTCTGGCCCAAAGCAGGCAATCAGCACATTGTGGCCACTCACAGCAAGCCCAGATGCCACTGTCTTAACCTGTCAGAATCTGTATCTTGTAGTCCCGCCATTTACATCTTTTCCATGATTCCCCAAGTACAGTAATGTATGTATTGAGTGTCTAGTATGAGGATAGGCCTGTTCTGAGCATCCCTGGTGGATATGAAAGAGGGCTACTGCATAAACTCTGCCTTCAGCCTAGTGACGGCTCTTGTAGGATTTCATTGTACACACAGAACAATTAAAAGAGGAGATGAGATGAGCCAGAATGTAGGCCAGGAGTCTCACTGAGAAGTGAGATCAAGAAGGGAAAAGCAGAAACATGGCAGGCTTGTTAAAGAAGGAGGCCCCCAGCAAGAGATCTGAAGGATGAAGACTCTTCCAACATGCAGAGGTGAGGAGGCTTTGAGGCCAGATCGTAAACAAGGATCCAGGCTTGCTTTTACTCCTAAGATTATTGGCCTAATGTGCTACTTGACCACAAGAAAACTGTATTATATATTCATGATTTCCCTCACCCAGACTATTTTACTTGCTCATTGGCAATCATTCCATATGCTAGTGTACTGGTTTCTAGAAAAGCTCTCCTTTTCCTCTTAGGATTGGAAACCCCAGGGAAAAAATGTGAAATCCAGAACATTCAGCCAAGACAGGCTTTCATTTCAGTTCTAAATCAACCTAAGTGGTTTATGTTCAGATTCACAACTGATTCTTCAGTTTTTTGAGTGCAGACACACTGGAGAGTGAGAAGAAAAGTGGGGTTCCTTCTGTCCAGTTGGTACATGTAATTTTGCACACAAATACAGGAGCTCTCAGAACCCCTGTAGCCCATCCAATGACTCCTAGGGTCATACAGTGAACACCTTGCATCAGAAGTTGACCCTGAAGAGTAGCCAGCAAACTGCAGCCTTCAAATTCTGTAATTATTATAATCTCCTTGGCCTGAAAAGGATTATTTTGGGCATTTTGCAACTGGCTACAAAATCTGAATCTTTCCGGTTTACCTCTTTCAAGAGATGATTTCCTTTCTCACTCACTACCTGTCCAAGTTCCTACCTAAGAATCACAACCAAAAGAGTGTGTAGGTGTGTAAGTTAATACCAACTGTTATAACAAATCAAGCCTAAGGACTTCCCTGGAGGTCCAATGGTTAAAAATCTGCCTTTCAATGCTGAAGATGCAAGTTCAGTCCTTGGTCTGGGAACTAAGATCCCACATGCCCCAGGGCAACTACTGAACCTCACTTGCTGAAGCCTATGTGCCACAATTAGTGAGCCCTGCACGACTCAACTCGGAGAAGGCCGTGGCAACCCACTCCAGTACTCTTGCCAGGAAAATCCCATGGACAGTCCTGCCTGGTGGGCTGCCGTCCATGGGGTTGCACAGAGTCAGACACGACTGAAGCGACTTGGCAGCAGCAGCAGCAGCATGACTCAACTAATATCCTGCGTGACGCAATGAAGATCCTGCACGTTTCAACTAAGACCCGACGCAGTCAAATAAACAACCAAAAAACAAACCAAATCTGTCATCTCGAAGACTTCACATCATTTATTCACAGCTTATGTAGCATTCCAATGCAACTGTTTCTGGTCAGCAGATGAGGCTCTCACACACTGTCGGGGAATCCAGGCTCCATCCACATCAAAGCTCTGCATTTTCTGAAGAGTTGTCATGCTCTTTTTTCCATCCTGTGGAAAGAAAGGATAATGAGCGAGAGGATTTTATGGGTTAGACTTGGAGTGAATCTTCCTCACACTCTTACAGTCAGAATTCAATCATATAACCATCTGTAATTGCAAGGGAGCTGGAAATGTTATCCCTGCACCCAAAAGGAGAACGCTTATTGGTAAACAGTTACCCTGCCTCAACCACGATGGATGACTACAGCTATTCTCAAACTGCTCTTGGGCAAGCTGTTCAGAGTCCTCACTAGCCATTTTTCTTCCTCCTTTTGTAGACTCAGCCTCTAAGGAGTTCTGCCACTACCAAGAAGGAAGCCAGTTGCTCAGGCATCAGACAAGTGAGACTTCAAATCCAAGCTCTGCCAGTAACGAGCAATATGTTCCTGGAAGTTCATCTCTGTGCCTCAATTTTCTCATCTATAAAGTGGGCCACAACAATAGCTCTAACCTCACGACATTGCTTATTTAACTTATACACAGAGTACGTCGTAAAACTGTTGGGCTGGATGAATCACAAGCCAGAATCAGGAATGCCCAGAGAAATATCAACAACATCAGATATGCAGATGATACCACCCTAATGGCAGAAAGCGAAGAGGAACTAAAGAGCCTCTTGATGAAGGTGAAAGATGAGAGTGAAAAAAGCTGGCTTGAAACTCAACATTCAGAAAACAAAGATCATGGCATCCTATTCCATCACTTCATGGAAAACAGATGGGGAAAAATGGAAACAGTGACAGGTTTTATTTTCTTGGGCTCCAAAATCACTGTGGATGGTGACTGCAGCCATGAAATTAAAAGACGCTTGCTCCTTGGAAGGAAAGTTATGACAAACCCAGACAGCATATTAAAAAGCAGAGACATTACTTTGCCAACAAAAGTCCATCTAGTCAAGGCTATGGTTTTTCCAGTAGTCATGTACAGATGTGAAAGCTGGACCATAAGGAAAGCAGAGCACTGAAGAATTGATGCTTTTGAACTGTGGTATTGGAGAAGACTCTTGAGAGTCCCTTGGACTGCAAGGAGATCAAACCAGTCAATCTTAAAGAAAATCAACCCTGAATATTCATTGGAAGAACTGATGCTGAAGCTGAAGTTGCAATACCTTGGCCACCTGATGCAAAGAGTCAACTCGTTGGAAAAGATCTTGATGCTGGCAAAGACTGAGGATGGGGGGAGGAGGGGGGAGAAGGGAGTGACAGAGAATGAGATGGTTGGATGGCATTATTGACTCAATGGACATGAATTTGAGCAAAATAGTAAAGGACAGGGCAGCCTAGTGTGCTGCAGTCCATGAGGTTGCAAAGAGTCAGACACAACTTAGTGACTAGTCAACAGCAACATAGCATTGGTGGACTACAAGAGAAGGCACAAGTAAAGTTCTTAGCCTGACGGTTGATGAGTTGTAAGCACTCAAATAATCTATTACCATTGCTACTGCTAATAATAGTTATAACAAAAACAAAGCTATTATTATGGGGCTTCCCTGGTGGCTCAGACAGTAAAGAATCCACCTGCAATGCAGGAGACCTGGGCTTGATCCCAGGGTTGGGAAGATTCCCTGGAGAAGGAAATGGCTACCCACTCCAGTATTCTTGCCTGAAGAATTCCATGGACAAAGGAATGGTGGGCTACTGTCCATGGGGTCACAAAGAATCAAACATGACTGAGTGACTAACACCTTCACTTTTACACTTCCTTTCTTTATAGGCTAGTCCAGATTTTGAAAATGAAGACTCTAAGAGATAAACCAAGGGTTCTGTAAGAATTTTGATAAAATGTGATAAAGGTTTGACCTGGGGTAAAATGAAAAAGAATTCCAGTGTTCAACAAGTACTTTTATAACCATTATCTTGGATCTGAAAGAAATCAAAAACAAATAATTTTGGGACTTCCCTGGTAGCTCAGTGGCTAAGACCCTGTGGTTCCAGTGCAGGGAGTGAGAGTTCAATTCCTGGTCAGACAACTAAAATCCCACATGCTACGTGGTGCAGCCAAAAAAATTTTTTTTAATAAGTAATTTCAAGATTTAACAAAACATTAATGGGGAGAGGAAAGTAAAGAACCTACAGAAGTTGCAAATGGTCCAGATCTCCAGTTCAGAGGTTTCTCCAAGTCGTCAGTACTTCTAGGTAAAATTAAGATCTACTTGTTCTCACCCTTCAGACCTCTTGCTGCATTTCACATTTCACAGTCTACCTGGTTTTCTTCTCATGGCAAGGATCATGCTGACTTCTTCCCCAACGAGCCTCCTTCCACCGATCAACCATGGCCTTCACTCAGTCCTGCCCCCAACCCCTCCCTCAAACTTCAGCTCAGCCTCCAGCTCAGCCTTGTCACTCGAGTTGTCCAGGGAACATTTGCACCAAGATCCTGTGACCTTTGACACGAAAATGAGTTCCTTCGTGCCAAATAGGCTGCCTTTCTCAATTATCCCATTTCTATCAATACCCCGCCACAAGGGTCATGCAGTAAGGACACAGAGCCCAGAGAACTTTCAGTCTTAACAACTAACCAGGAAGAGCTGCAGTGCAGCTATAAAGCATCCTCCAAGCATGAAATGGCAAACAGCTCTAATTTCCAAAGACAGGTATTAGACAATGTCAGTAGGGCTCTAAGCTTACTTCTTAGTTCATCTTGCAAAAGTGTAAAGCCAATACCTTGTCTGGGACAAGGCTCCAGCACAGAGAGTTCCAGTACTGCTTTTTAGAGTAAGATAGGAAGGAAATGGCAACCCACTCCACTGTTCTTGCCTGGAGAATCCCAGGGACGGCGGAGCCTGGTGGGCTTCCGTCTGTGGGGTTGCACAGAGTCGGACACGACTGAAGCGACTTAGCAGCAGCAGCAGCAGCAGGCTCAAACAAGGGCTTCCCAGGTAGCACTAGTGGCAAAGAATCTGCCTGCCAATGTAGGAGACACAGAGAAGCGGATTCAATCCCTGGGTCGGGAAGATCCCCTGGAGGAGGGCATGGCAACCTACTCCAGTATTCTTGCCTGAAGAATCCCAAGGACAGAGAAGCCTGGCAGTTCTTAGGGTTGCAAAGAGTCAGACACGACTGAAGCAACTTAGCACCCACACACTCAGGCTCAAATAAATTAACGTTCCCTTCTCAACTGACTCATTACCTAGAACACAAACTTTGCATGCCTGTTTGAATAGACAGGAGAGAGGACAATGAAAAGAAAGGAAGGAATATATACAACTTACTAACATGAGTGTAACAGCACCTCTCTTAAAAAACAGAAACGGCAAAAAGAACATTGTAGAAGATCAATATTCCATTTTTACAACCCAAGCTCCTATCTATATTGTAGTAAACCGAATTTTAATTGTCTGCCGTGTCCCTTCTGATATTTGATCACTTTAGCTCAAAAGATGCTTTTTAAAAAAAAAGTAAGTATAGTAGATTTACAACTTCGTATCAGTTTCAAGTATATAGCTTCCTTGGTGGCTCAGCCCATAAAGAATCCGCCTGCAATGAAGGAGACTGCCTGCAATGCAGGAGACCTGGGTTCAACCCCTGGGTTGGGAAGACCCCTGGAGAAGGAAATGACAACCCACTCCAGTATTCTTGTCTGGGAAATTCCATGGACAGAGGAGCCTAGCAGGCTACAGTCCATTGGATCACAAGAGTCGGGCATGACTTAGCAACTAACCCACCATCACCACCAGGAATACAGCAAAGTGATTCAGTTACACAAACATATACATATTCTTTTTCAGATTCTTTCCATTACAGATTACTAGAAGATATTGAATATAGTTCCCTGTGCCATACAGGAGGTCCTTGTAGCTCAGCTGGTAAAGAACCCACCTGCAATGCAGGAGACCTGGGTTCGATCCCTGGGTTGCAAAGATCCCCTGGAGAAGGGAAAGGCTACCCACTCCAGTATTCTGGCCTGGAGAATTCCATGGACTGTATAGTCTACAGGGTCGCAAAGAGTCAGACACGACTAAGCGAGTTTCTCACTTCACTCACAGTATGTATGTGTTACTCCCAAACTCGTAATTTATCCCTCTCTTTCCTTCCCCTTTGTTAACCATAAGACTGTGTTCTATACCAGTGAGTCTGTTTCTGTTTTTTAAATAAGTTCATTTGTATTCATTTTTAGATTCCACATTTAAGTGGTATCCCTTGATACTTGTCTTTCTCTGATTTATTTCACTTAGCATGATAATCTCTAGGTCCATCATGTTGCTGCAAATGGCATTATTTCATTCTTTTTGTGACTAATATTCCACTGTATACATATCACATCTTTAGCCATTCATCTGTCCATGGATACTTAGGTTGCTTTCACATCTTGGCTACTGTAAACAGTGCTACTATGAACATCGGGTACATGTATCTTTTCAAATTAGATTTTCCAGTTTTTCCGGCTATATGCCCAGTAGTGGGATTGCTGGCTCATATGGTAGCTCTATTTTTAGTTTTTTTAAGGAACCTCCATACTGTTATCATAGTGGCTGTACCAATTTACATTTCCACCAACATTGTAGGAGGGTTCCCTTTTCTCCACACCTTCTCCAGCATTTATTATTTACAGACTTTTTGATGATGGCCATTCTGACTGGCATGAGGTGATTCCTCACTGTTTTGCATTTCTCTAATAATTAGCAATATGGAGCAAAAGGCTGGTTTTTGAAGTGCAAGGGTCTTAAACTGGAAGTTGCTTTACTTTTTGAAAAACACATTGGTAGTAATGGGCACTGGGTTGGCGGGGGAGGTTGGGGGGTAACTAATTTCCTTCTACTCAGTTCCTCATTACAACTGTCCTTTTGCAATTTTCTGTTGTATTTTAAACAGTTCTGAAGCTACACTGATGAATCTAGTTTTTTTAACATTAAAATTTGTTTTTGTGGAACAAAGTCACAGGTGGGGATTGTGGAAAGATGATATGCCCATGGAAGGATAATGTGCTGCAGCCTTTTTCTTTGCAGTATTTTCGCTCTCAAGTGTGAAATAATTACAACAAACCTCATCTGAGGGGAAAAAAAAAGTTACGAATGCAGAAATTATCATTCAAACATGTGGCATTTCCTTCCAAACGAGTGCTCGTTACTACCCGCCCCCAGTGCCCATTACTACTGATGTGTCGTTAGAAAAGTACTGCAACTTCAAGACCCTTGCACTTCAAAAACCATCCTTTTGCTCAACATTGCTAATTATTAGAGAAATGCAAATTTTCTTCCTTCAAGAGCACACTCACCTACGGCAGATGGCTTGGTGAGCAAGTTGTTCTGCCTGCTATAGGCATAAGGAGAGCATGCTCTTATTAAAGCTCCTTTGTAACCCGTAATCCAGTGAAGAAAAGGATGTTATGACCTTCATCCTATCCAACTCGTTAAAAAGCTGATATTGAACATAAAAAGTGAAAATCACAAACTTCTTCGCCTCCAACACACTGTCTCAAATCAGCACAGAGTATGATTTCAGGGGGAATAACTTAAGCAATCCTTTGACTCTCCAAGTTAGGTGTACACTTGGGTGATACAGGCAACTGAGAAACTTTCAGAATAGAGCCAACTTCTGGGAGCCTGAAAGCTTGAATTTAAACGATACAACACCGCCACCTACAGGTCAAGCAACGAGGAACTGGACACTGCAGCCAAACCTGGTAAAAAGCTCGACAAGCTTACTGCCCAGCCAGGAAAAGCATCACTGCCTTCACATCGAAGCTGCAATGAGACATTTAAATGAGTCTGGGTTTTCCTCAACATATGGGTTATCGGAGAAATTCTACAGAATGGAAAATATGCTTCCCCCATCACTACCTACTAAGACAGGTGCTGAGCAAGTCACCAAGAAAGGGGGCAGAGAACAAACCCACCCATGTCAAGGTGCTAGGGAGGCTCCACGGTCAGAGGGCTTTTGTAGAAGATAGGACATTTAAGCTGACTTTGGTAGGATGAAAAGAATTTCTATAAGCCAGGGGAAGCAGATTCTGAGCTGAAGGAATAGCATGAACTACTAATTTCAATTATGAACATATACAAGATTTACTCATCACCAGTTCATTACAGGTTATATTAAGCCACTTGTTAAATGGAATAAAAAAATCATATTTCCAATCCCACAGAAAACATGCCAGTAAAGTGTCCTTCTGTGTATTTATTTAGCATGCTATCATGCCCTTCTGTTTGCAGTCCCATGAACTATATAGCCTGCCAGCCTCCTCTGTCCATGGGATTCTCCAGGCAAAAATACCAGACAGGGTGGCTATTTCCTCCTCCAGGGGATCTTCCCACCTAGGCATTGAACCCGAGTCTCCTGGATTGGCAGGCAGGTTCTTTACCACTGAGCCACCCGAGAAGCCCATGCTCTTGAAAAGGCATTTCTTAAAACAATCAAACTTAGGAACATGGGCTATAAACCTAGGTAATCAGACTTCTTTATTGCAGGTCTTCTCAAAGAATTTAGTATTTTACTGTACACAGTAAATCTCCGAGAACTACAGAATGCGGTTTCCAAACTTTACAGAATTTGTTTTCTGCACAATTTTCCATGAGCAAACCCTCCCTCCCTATGAAGGAAGTGAGGTAAAGTGATGGTTGAGGGATGTAGGTTCTAGAATCAAACTGCATGGACTTCGATTCTAGCTCTACCACTACGCCTCCACAGGCCTGTTTCCCCATCTGCAAATATAAACTAGAGGACCTACCTCACCAGGTACTGTGAAGATTACATGAGGTAATACACACAAACACCTGAATTAGTAGTTGCTGCCCCTTCATGTCCCTCCCTCCATGCTGTTTACAGCTAGACCCTCAGCTCCATAGGACCAGTGCAAGTACTACTAATGGAAATACACTCCAGCTTTGCCCAGCTGCCGCCTACAGCCCCTTGGAAGACTGTTCCTTCAAGGTCTCCGGGGGACAAAGAGGGAATGTTTCAAGTTACTTTGGTAGCTTAGATGAAAAATAACAATATTCACTAATTAACCTCTTCTGGATATAACTCCAAGAGCTGTCAGCATTTGCAAAACAAAACAGGACCGACACAGAACCTTAACAAAACCCACGAATTACACACATTAAGCTTGTGACAATCATAATTTTATCTTTCATTTGTTTCTGTGTGTACACACAGAATCCCAAACGTAGGAGGTCAATATGTACAATTCCAAATACCCTGAACATTCGGTTACTGAGACATCATTACATAAGTGTGTCTGTGTACACATATGCACATGTATGTATGTATGAATGTGTGTGAACAGAAGAGGCAGTGTTATGAAACAGTTCAAACACCCTGCTGCAAAAGATGACAGAGGTTTTCTTCCACCATTTTTGCCAGCTCTCTGAGGTAGCCTGGTACATACAAACATCCATGGAGATGCAAAACATTTCAGGCAAATCCTTAAGTTTTCTGACTTTCGTTTCCTTTTTCCTGAGTCTGTTTCACCATTTTCCACTTGTTCTCCTTATCACTCCCTGAATTTATAACTTCCCACAGTAGTAGAAAAAAAGTCTTTTCTGGGCACCTGTGTCCCTCTTGAAGCATTATCTGCATTGGGCCAACAGGAGCCTGAGGCTGGAGATGCAGGCAGGCAGCAGAGGGCTGCCAGGTCTGAAGCACAGGCGCCCCTTCACCACTAACTTGATCTGTGACTGAGCTGCCACCTGGTTTACCCCGAACAGTAGAGTACGCACCTGTTGCTCTGGTGTAGCTATTAACAACATCCCTTTAACCCTCAACAGTACCCTGGATTTAGAGTTTAAGTTACAATGGTCATCCCATCTATTACCCTAGACAGGGCTCTTTACTCCTCTGGATTTCAGTCTCCATAACTTGAAAATGGATATAAGATTAGATAGTACTTTAAGGGCTTTGTTTTAACCTGTTTTTGTGATTTCCATTTTTCTAAATAGCCCAATCACAAAATTAAAGATCTTTCAACCTCTACCTACCTCCCTCCTAATATACATATTTTCCCCAACCAGTTGAGATCCAACCTAACTATATAAGCAGAACAGACATTTAAGGGTCAATAATGAGTATAGAGTCGGACATGACTGAGCGACTGAACTGAACTGAACTGAATGAGTATAGAGTCGGACATGACTGAGCGACTGAACTGAACTGAATGAGTACCCCAGAAACTGGAAGAAATGAAAACTAAACTCAATCAACACATATTTTGTAAAATGTGTTCTACTTAACTCATTCCTTGATATGCTTCCTGGCTTAGATATCGTACATCAATTATGCGAGGCCCTGGATAGTCCCCACCATGAACCACCACAACCAAAAGACACATTTTTACCTATGTTTACATCTCCTAAACAGAAATGGGCGAGAGAGAGATGCCTGGACACAAGGCATGAAATTTCTGCACCAGGACAGAACTTTAAGTCCTGAAACATACAGCATCTTAACCATACGAGGCAGCAAAAGAAGAAATGGATGAGAAATCAGAGTGGGACGAGCCAATGTTTCATTGCCCCAGCCCGCCGTATCTTATGCAAATAAAAAACTGATTCTGGAGTAAATACATTTATTGATACCCATTTTATATAGTTCAATGAAATAACCTATAAATATAAAAGCATTTTTCTTTTGGATATCACCATGGTCCATGTAAATACTCAACAGTCAGAATCACCTGCAGGAAGCACTCCAAGTCACACAGTTGGGTTTACAGACCTGAATACACATATTTCATGTAACAGTGGCACTTATGTACTCAAGTGGTCCAGTGGCTTTGGAATATATGACAACTGGGCATGTGGAGTAAAAGTAATGTATAAGTTTAAGTCAATGGAAAGGGTATCAACTTTCAACAATGAAAAAAAAACAATTATAAATCAATATCCTAGGTTAAGAAAGTACCACAGATGACACTTGGTGTGGGAACACTGGAGACAAAGTATGTTTAACGACACACGTCGCGGTGTCGTATGCTCTCTTCAACCCCCAGTGGACAGTCCACCAGTGCCTTTGGGTCATTCAGGGTCAACAAAACAGCAACTCTTTAAAGAATCTCAACAGCTTAGGATGAAAGGTATGTGGGGACTGGTATCAAGTTTAAAGAAAAATGAGCTAAATATTTCAATGACATGATGAGTTTTTCTCCTAAGAGGAGGAAGAGACTGTGGGGAAAACAACTTTTTTAATTCCCTTTTTTTTTTTTAACAGTGATTAGAATCATTTATCAAATGTGAGGGAAGGAACCCAGGTATCTGGTATCCAAAACACAGGTGCAAAAATTTTCTTGTCTCAAAGTTTGTTCAACACTTCCGAGGGAATGAACGCAGCAGCCACTGTTGGAGACTTGCTCTCAACTTGATGCAGCATAAAATTTTCTCATC
The DNA here is from genome assembly GCF_049115385.1 of Moschus berezovskii. Taxonomy (NCBI): domain Eukaryota; kingdom Metazoa; phylum Chordata; class Mammalia; order Artiodactyla; family Moschidae; genus Moschus; species Moschus berezovskii. The sequence continues at coordinate 13,596,490 of NC_142463.1, forward strand.
TCTTCAGAAACAAATACAGGAATGTCCTTTTTTGCTGCAGTCAGACCATGTGTCTTCTGAGTTAGCAAGCAAATGCATTTAGAAGGTCTGAGGTGTGCAGGGTCCAGAATTGAAATCTGAGAGGCAGTGTTAGAACTTAAGCGAGGCAGGATTTTTAGAGACTACTCAAATGAAAATCTAAGTGAAGCATATAAAAATTCAGTTCTTTCTATTATTTTCAACTGGTATTTGATGGCGACATTCCCTGGTAAGGACGGGTTAAGGGCTGTTATCTCCAGGTCCAAGATATCCCAACTACTTAAAGTAGGGCCCCCAAGAGGAGAAAGACACACACTTCTGTGGTCTCTGGAATTCTTTTTTGCCTTTTTTTTTTTTAAAGAAATAGTAGCTTCAGTTGCACACCACGAGCTGAAGGGGTTTGCATCCAAATGAGAAACTCTACCCCTTGTCTCTAGTGGGACAGGCACCAGGTCCCCACAAGCGGCAACTCCCATGTCCTGTAGCACGTGGCATCTGATCCTGGAGTGAAGAATAAGCTGGCACAGAGCCCCGATCACTGGTGTCCAGGCTAGATGGCGTTTCGTGGCGTGCCATTGTGTGTCAACGCTTTCAGGCTGGGGGCACTGGTCTGGTGACTACAGCTCCTGTGAGAAGTCACACCCACCTCAAAAACCTCATGAATAGCTTTTCGGAAACAATGGAAGTTATAGTCTATTAAACCTGCAGGAGAGAAAAAGGAAGATCAGGCGCCTTGAATGTCAATTATCTGCTAGCAAACATTTGGTGATGGAAAGAAATAATTGGTATGTATTTTAAAACATATATCCAATTGAGAAATTCTCCACAACTCTGGGCCTGGGAATGAAGAGGGTAAATAAGAAAGCAATTAGGAAGACAAATTTGCTAAGAAAATTTACAATAAACTCTAAAGTGAAAGTAAAATACTTTTGATACATCAAGTTTTTCCTAAGTCTCTGGGGCAGGCAAAGAAAAGCTGAAGGAAAGAGCTGGAACAATAGTTGGGCAAAATGCTCAACAGAGACATAGGCATGGGAGGTATCGGGAAGGCCCATAGGGCAGAGCCTCGGGAAGCCAGCTCCCCCACCTCAGAGGGGAGGGAGGGCAACTCTGTCCTTTTCTGTTTATGAACTGGCTTCCAAATCAGATTTTAGTCAAAGGGTTCCTTGCAGGTACATATGGACACATGACCAATTCCGAACACCAAGAAAAGTGCAAGTGTGCAAGACTTCCATGGAGTCTCCTTAAAAGGAAGACCTCCCTACTCCTCCCTCAATCCTCCTTAGAGCCCAGAATTTGGGGAAGATTGTTGGAGATCCAGAAGTCCTTCCACATCACGAGAAGGACTTGAAACTAGTAGCCAGTACTGAGAACAGCAGAGCTGAAAGAGAAGCACCTAGGTCCTCAAGGATACCGGGACAGAAAGACAACACACAAGAAACAAACCACAAGCATCTGATGGCAAAGTGACTACAGATGGGGAAGAAGCCCAAAGGTGGGAGGGTCAAGTGCAAGGCAAAAGCAGCCAAGAAAACTTCAGGGAAGAGACAAGACTCTGCAAATACGGGCAAGATTTAAATAGGCAGGAAAGAGGAGCAAAATCACAAGAAAACAGCAGGGAGTTTGCACTGAAAACACAGCACACAGGTGGAAGACGGGAAAGAAGCTGGTCTGACTGGAGATGGGAGCAGACAATTCTTGGGAGAAGTACTGGGAATAGTCTGAAGAAGCAGGTTAGAGTCAAATTAAGGAGTTCCTTCAGATTCAGAAAAAAATAAAGGTTTTGATAAGTTCAACTACATTAAACTTGAATTCTCTGCAAATGGTAAAATTAAACTGACAATCAAGGAAACCTGAACAATGTGTGGGTATGTGATGATGATACGAAATCATTGTTAATTTTTTTTTAACATCTATTAGTGGTAATACTGGAGAAGGAAATGGCAACCCACTCCAGTGTTCTTGCCTGGAGAATCAGAGGGATAGGGGAGCCTGGTGGAATGCTGTCTACGGGGTCGCACAGAGTCGGACACGACTGAGGCGACTTAGCAGCAACAGTGGTGATACTGTTATGCTTTAAAAAGAGTACTACTTCTTAGAGATGCCTGCTGAAATCTCTATAAACAAAATGATTTGATGTCAGAGATTTGCTTCAAAATAACCCAATAGGAGAAAAGGGATAGAGATGAAATAAGAATGGATATGATTTTAATAGTTGTTCAATCTGGGTGATAGATAAGAAAAGGTTTCCTTACATTATTTTCTCTACTGTTTTATGTTTGACAATTTCCACTGTCAAACCAAGGATTTAAACAAGGATTAAAAAAGAAAAATGAAGATATACAGGAAACAAGACTGACCATGTGTTCATGACTATGAAAGCAGGGACAGGTACATGGAATTGCTGTGCTATTCAACTTTTGTGTTTACTTGAAAATTTCCAGGAACCAAAAGTTTTAATTTTTAAAGATTAGAATGGAAAAAAAATAAGAAACTCCTAAGAGGCACAAAAAAGATAAAAGCATAGGAACAAATAAATTACTAGAGAAGAAGCCTAAACAGACATGAAAGAGCACCTCAATGAAACAGACGCTTGCTCTAACCAGTAATTAGAGAAATAAAAAAGAGACATCGTTTCGCACCTACCAGACTGACAACAACTGAACAGTCTAACAACATTAAACATTAGCAAGGACATGAAGTGACAGAAACTCCCACAAAGCTCTGTCTGGGGTGAAAACAATAAAGCTACTTTGGAGAGCAATTCAATAAGGCCTAATAAAACTGACATGAACTTGAGCAGGGGACATGCACTTGAGCAGGGGACATGAACTTGAGCAGGGGACATGCACTTGAGCAGGGGACATGCACTTGGGAAAATTGTGGGAGATGGTGAGGGATACAGAGGTCTGGGGGGCTGCAGTCCCATGGGGTCACAAAGAGTCGGACTGGGCAACTGAACAACAATAAAACTGAATGCACATGCCCTCCACAAATTCCACTCCTAAAGACGTACTATTCTAGAGAAATTCTCCGTATGTGCAAAGGCAAACTTGTTCATGAACATTTCTTGCAAAACTATTTATAATCTTAAAAATCATCTAAACATACAGTAAAAAGAATATAAACTGTGATATACACACTCCACAGACAGTGACAAAGAATGAACTGAAGCAACATGCTATTGATATGGATAAACACCTCAAAACCAATCTTGAATGAAGAGAAACAAGGAAGTTGCAGAAGATGACTGACATTTTGACACGGTTTACACAAAGATACATAATACCCTATATGGTTTAAGGATAAATAAGAAGTAAAAGACTAATTCAGACACAGGAGAAGAAAACCCTACATTCAACAGAGCACAAGTGAGGGTTTCAACTGAGAAATACACAGAAGACAAATATGTATTGGTCACGTTTCAGATCTTAAGCTCAAAGGGGAATATATACATTTTAATAAAAAAAAACCTTTGTATATCTAAAATATTTCATTAATATGAGCATCAGTGACATAATATTAACTCATTTAATATTAATTAACATCACAAACCCAAACAGAAGAAAAAGAACTTGTTGCATGAGTAACAGAGCTACTATAGATCCTTGAGTAGTTAAATGACATTCTTTTGAAAACTATTCTGCCTTGAGAATAAAAGACGATACAGACTGAGCCCTCAATATATATGTTGAATGCAGCACCTCAGGCCTGGATGGGTGAGGACTTGGACTGGAGACACCAACAGTGGAAATGGATAGGACACCCTAGACAGTTCCACAAGAAACAAATGTTAAGAGTTGGCGAAGATTCAATGAAAACCTCAGAAAAGAATGGAAAAAGGAGAACAAAGAACACCCTCTGTGAGATGCTGTGCAAGGGCCTCGGAAGCAATTACACCACACGATTACCAGATAGCACACAGCTAAGCGTGGACACCAGGAAAATGACATAACTAGTAACAGAAGCAAAGGAGCCAGGAGAGTCATGAAACAACAGGGAAAATATTCATCAGTTTTCGACACCACGGAAAGATAAATATTTAAGTAAAGATGCCTTACTAACAGTTTCAAACACAGGATGGAAACAAGTCCGAGCTGGAGAAGTGAATTTTTCAGTCAGCTACACAGAGATGAACTGAAGCCACAGATGTCATGTGCTGACCAGGAGAATAAGTGAAGAAGTAAGCCAGAAGCCCAGAACTGAGAGAAAGAAAAGTAATTAGAAGAAACAGGTGGTCAGAGAAATAGACACACAGAAGACCCCAAAGAGCTCTGCTTTGGGAAAGCAGAGAGAAGAGAGCGTGAAGGAGGACTGGATGACAGGGTCACACGCTTTGGAAGGCTGAAGAGGAAAGGCCACCAAATGTGGCAAGAAGGTGACCCAGTAACTTCTCAAACCACCTCAGCAGACTGGTTTGGGTGGAAGCCAAATGCAGGCAGACAGGTAACAGAAGGATGTGAAACCAGAGGCTGGAATAAAAGATGTATTTAAAAACAAAAGACCAAAAGGAGACAGGAGAAAGCATGGACTATACATGCAGGAAAGGCACAGAAGCAGCTGAAAAAGTCATGAGTGTGAAAGTGTTAGTTGCTCAGTCGTGTCCAACTCTTTGTGACCCCACAGACTGTAGCCCGCCAGGCTCCTCTGTCCACAGAATTCTCCAAGCAAGAATACTAGAGTGGGTTGCCATCCCTTCTCCAGGGGATCAAACTAACTGGTAAATCCTCTAACACTGCAACAATGTTTTCTCTTGTTTTCCAGAACCTAAGAAATTATGACAAAGACCTTTATATAAAGACAGTTTTTAAAATGTCATTACCTTTTCTTTCAAAACTTTCTTCCCTAAGTATGCAAACCAGTGCCAAAAATTTAGTCACCTCCTTTAAATACAGGACAGTTGTGTTATTCAGCTTGATGATGGCCATGGACTCTTTGTCATAAGCACTTCCACTTCCATCTTCCTTTAACCTGTTTTAAAACAAAGTATCATTCATTATAGGTTTCCCAACTCGGCATTTTGTCACATTTGCACAAGGCTTTCTACTCAGTTTCCTAAATGTCTTTTGAGAAAACAGGCTGGCTCGACCACAGTGGAACAGAAGCTGTGTTAAGCTATGGGTGCCCAGCCCCTGCTGCATAACCATTCCGTGTGCTCACACCACCGTGCTGACCTAGGATGCATGAAGACAGCAGACTTCTAATTTTCCCCCACACTGATCAGTGCTGACACCCTCTGCAAATAAAGAAGGACCTGAAATATGAAAACTGTCAGTAGTGAAAAAGGAATAAGTACAAAAACTAAAGTAAATACGGTCTATCAAAGATACTGTGGAATCCTGATGCCTGCAAAGTGAGCCTCACAGGGTCTGAAAGCTATTTCACTTATCAGTGTCAGAATTACATGGAGTCCCACTTCAAAAAACACAAATCAAGAGCCAAGCAAGCAACAAACTGAACTTCAATAAAGCATAACAAGTTTCACACACAGGTTAATAATAATGAAGTAATGGCTGTTTCTTGTTTATAATGTACTTTATCATGTGTAATGTAGTTTACAATGTGCCTTTACAACTAAATTTGAGTCTTTAATTATAAAAAATACATTCTATTCATCTATTTTTAAAATTAGGAACGGGAGCATGAAACTTTTCTGCATGACCTACAGACAAAATCACATTTTCGCCGGGGAAAGAATAAAAACAAAGGCAAGCATGTAACCACAAAACTGACAGGAATGGAAAACAAGAATAGACAAGTAAAGAAGAGCTAAGACAAACGCATTCTCCTACCCCGAGGCAGCTACAGAAAGACACTGACAAGTTAGGCAGAAAGGCCAAGGTGCAGGGTAGGGACAGAGAGATGAAAGAGGAATTTAGACTAGGTGGAACACAGAGGATCAACAGATAAAGGACAGAGGTATCAAAAAGCAAAGGTAATGTCAGAGCATCAGGACAGTGCTTGGGAGGGCTGACATTAATATACAAGATGACCCACCACTATTAGAGGCTGAAGAGGTTACCGGCTTTTGAAATAATTATTAGTAAATCCACCAACTTGCCTTCTGGACTATTCTACAAAACCATTTCTTTAAAAATTTCTGTATAAAGTATGGTGAATTTGCATATAAGAAGAGTTTTTATTTTAGAGACTTCTTAGAAACTGAGATGTATATGTTAAACATTCCTTGTTTCTGTGCTCTCTGAAAGATTAAGGATTCCTCAGTTCCACAAAGCCTGAAATCAAATTAGGAACCAGCACATACTTTTGTTACTCAGTGCTTTAAATAAATCAGTCTAGTTTACTGATCTAACAGTAGTGAAAAGTTGCAGTAGTGAGAACACACAGCACAAAAGCCCCAAATTAAAGCGGGTGAAACTTTCACTGATAACTAAGTCTGGCACCAGTCACACCTTTTCAACTGCTCTTGTCCATCCACGTGGAAAGAGTAAGACCCAGCAGTTCACTCACAGAGAAATTATGCTCCAAACTGAAGCACTATGGTCAGTTCTACTTCATACAGTACTTGCTAGATGCCTCAGAAATTAATCCCCCAACAAGTCAAACTGGCGGTTTTCCACTTGTCTGAGATCTTACAAAAACATATACGAACACAACTTACCCATATATACAAGACACATCAATTACAACATCAATCATGTCACAGCAAAGTTCATATGACTGCATATCCACAGGAGAACTGTCTGTTGCAATGTAGATTTTGCTGACAACATCGAAGAGAAAAGCTTTTTCAATACCTGAATTCTTGAAAAAAACAAAATCAAGTGTTCATTTTTTAAAGAATCACAGTTTGTAAACTTGTCAAAGATCCTGAATCATTAACATCCAAGAGCATTTTTAACGATATAACCCAATACCAAGAGTAAACAGTACTTGCTTAGGAGACACTTCTCTTATCCAAATAAGAAAAGTCAAATTGTTTCTCTGCTCTGATTTACTGACATAATAGAACACTCAAATTTGTTCTTTCATCCTCTTTACTTAAATGAATTATTTTCTAAGACACCACCAAAAAACAAACAAAAAAATCCTCCAAAAATCAAGCCATGCTACATTTGATAATCCTTTTCCTGACAATAATCAATCTCTGATTCAAATGATCCTGCTACCAGAAAGGTTTGATGTGGAACTCAGCAAACAACGTTTCACATCAACATCTAGCATAGTGCAAAAGCCCCAAGAATTGGGGATCACGACACACTGAGTCCTTCAAAGCAGTGTTTGGAGAACACAGTCGCTGAATCCTAGACTGATGGGAACCATATCCTTTTTAATTAAGCTGAATCCTCAAAACAAGAAACGTGAAATATGACACTGAGGTCACAGTTAACAAGGACCAATTTTTCAATGTGACCTCCAATAACGCAGAGATTACACTGAGTCTAATTCCCAACACCCAGTATACCCCAGTTTCTATTCTTCCTTCAGGAAAAGAGATCACTAAGATATTTTTAATTAAGAAAAGCATGAGAAAATTTTTCATCAGAGCCTTTTAAGACAAAAAAAGGTGAATAACTCAAGCCATTTTTTAAATGTTTCTATTATTTATTTAATATTTAACTGTGTCGTCTTTAACCTTGACTCAGATTAATTCAAGGCATTTTTTGGAGAATTTGATAATACAAATATATTCAACAAAAACCAGAAACGACAGTGAATTAAATGCACACTTACTGATATAAAGATATTTAATAGGTTTTCCAAGGTCGGTAGCTGTGGGATAAGTTTCTGCACCACCTTACTAAAGGCTTCAAATATTGAATGGTCATAGATACTAGTCAAATAAAAGCTGAAAGACACAACATAGTTTGATTAATTTGAAAAATATCTTAAAAGTCCAACGACAATTATCACAATACATAAAATTTTAAGTTTCTTCACATTTGATTTCAGTAAGTTCCAATAAGGCCTGTTTTGTGTACCATCTCCCTCACTCAAGATGACAAATGCCATTTCCCCACCTGGCTTGTAGCTCTCCATCCCTTTAACATTTACACAGAGGGCAACTGAGGCAGTGCTAGGAAAACATTTTCAGATGCGGAAACCTGAACATTCACCTAAGTCCTTGCAATCTGATCCAAAAAGCTTGGTTTCTTAAGCCCACAACTGACAAAAAAACAAGAGAAAGCTCAGACATAGGCAACATTTATTAAATAAGAATACAGTACAGGTTTCTACTAAAATGTTACCTCCTCAGAAAGTTCCTTCCTGACCCCACCTAAAATGGTACTCCTGTACCCTTTGCTTTCAACCTCTTCCCCTTTGTTTTTCTGCATAGCACTAATGAGTACTTAAAATTACACTATATGTATATTTATGTGCTTTTGAGCTGTCTTATTCATCAGAACAGTAAGCTCCATGAGAATAAAGGCCGTCAGCCTTGCTCACAGCTGGGTGCCCACTGTTCTGTATTCATGAATATTTGTTGAGTAAACAAATTAATAAAACTGGCACTTAGAATTTATGTAAATAACATGCTAAGGAAGATGAGAGCAGGAGCTCTAGAGAGAAGGGACAGCTATCTGGAGGCCTAAAAGGATACACAAAGAAGTAAATTTGTAGATTTAACAAAACACATACTTGAGAGACAGAGGGTTTTAACATTTAAACAGTGTGGTCAACTGTACCTGCTTTTTCACTCAGGGAGTATACTCTTAGTTACATAGCTGTATCCATTAAGTAATTATAAACACAGATAACAAAGTCAGAGGCACAGAACTGTTTATATCACACTTTTTATCGTAATTCAAAGATACTTTCAAAGAGTGCACCTAAGAAAACTAACTTAGATGGGGCTCTAATCTAGATGTTAGAACAACGGAAGAGGTAAGACCAAGATTATCCCCCCATAGGCACTAAGGTAAAGGAATATTTTAGGTTAGCAATGTAAGAAGGTCCTGCAGGAACTGTGAAGTTTGGAGGTGGATGGGGACAGGAAGAACTTCCCAAAGCACAGGGCATTCTAGGAAGCTGAGTTTCTGGAAACCGGAAATTAAAAGAACCTCATCCATAGGTCTGCTAGTAATTAATAAAAGTTTAATGCTGTTAACAAGGCCCAGGGCCCCACAGAGAACTGGGAAAAGGGATAGTGTATACCACTGAGGTGGGTGCTCTGGAAAGGGACACAGACCTGGTACTAAGAGGATTAGAAAGGTTCTATGGGTCCTGGAGAACACTGGACAATCATGGCTTAAAATCCATCATTCATGGTAGAAAAATAAGACTGAGGAATTTCACTGGAAGATACTTTCACTTTCTCCTACAAATACTGCTAAATTTTTTTAAAAGTATGAATTACTTGTACATATTTTAATCCAGGCAAAAAGTCAATGGGACTTTTCTATGTGGTTTCTTAGGAGAGTAACAAAAAGATCTTATAGCCGGAGGCCCTAGGGAATATTAGGGTAGGGATGGGGGTTGGCTTGAGCCTAGAAGGAAGTCATTATAACAGACCAAGGATAAGGAAATAGCTACGGTTGTCTCTCTGCTGGTTCCCCTTTAAGTTGTTTGTACCATCAAAAGAACATTTTCTTGGGTACTTTTCATTACTCATTTCTATCTAAACCATAAAAAAAGATGCAGGAAATAATTCTCACATATTTTTAAAATATAAGCATACAAACCACTGAGTTTATCTAGTAGGTGTTCTTTATTATTTATTTTGCAATGAGAATTACGAATCAGCAGTTCTTTAACTTGATAGCAACCCTAAGCAGATTTAATGGATACAATCACTTCACCCAATTTTTAGAGGTTTATAAAACATAAAGTGTTTTAAAAAACATAAACAAGAAACATTAGAATCCAAACTTAAAATGTGCCCTCTTGAAAAGGCTCTTCCTACTGAGAGAGATACTGTGAAAGATCATGCTACAGAGTTCTACAACAAATGTGAGATTCCTTGAACTGAGGCAAGGAGGGGGAAATCCCAAGAGAGGGGAATTCCAAAGTAGATTTAATGCCATGAGGAAACAGCCTGACTCCAGTCTCTTGAGATGAATTTGTAAACACACCTACAGAAACAGACCTCGTATGACTTCAACCTCTGGTTGAAGTAATTTCTCAATAACATCAGGCTCCCAAAACTGCTTGAATTCAACAGATATCAAAAACATTACACATTTGGGAAAGGTATACCGATAACAGAGAGCTACGTGTTTGTAATGACAGAGATGGGAATACATTACACACTTTTCAGGGCTCCCATATCAAACACACAGGTTGTTACCTAAGGTGGAGTTTTTCTAGCCCAGCATCTGCAAGGTCATCATTGGCCCTTTGATGAATGTCCCTCTGTGTTTCTATTTTGTGATCATCAGACAGACCATCAACTTTGTGAATAAAAACCTCAAAATTCATGTCTGGGTTAACTTTGTAGGCTTTAGAAACAGTAATGTGAAGTCTTGTTAAAGCCTCCATGTAGTCATCCTGTAAGTCAGAACAAAATATTTTTTAAAAAGAAATCTTACGTTACGAAAGCCTCAAACCACCTCTTTCCCCAACCACAGAATATATATTGCCCTAATCATTCATAAGTATTCAAACAACTACATTAACTTATATCACTAAATAGATCTTCAATCTTTCTTGATAAAGAATTCAACTACCAAGTTAATGCTTGTAATTTTTAATACTGATAAGAAAAGGAAATGGAAAATGGACACTTATTCCCAATAAAAAAATTTTTAAGTAATCCCAGCTCTGCCATTTATTAGATGTGTGACTTTAAGCAGGTTGCTTAAATTCTGTGATCTCAGTTTACTCAGCCATAGAATTGTAATTACAATACCTACCTCACGACACTTTGAGGAAGAAATTAAATTAGGTCATATGTATGAATGCACTCGTAACAGAGTCTATACCTCAGAACTCATTCCTAGCTAATGCTTAAGCTTAGTAAAAAATTAAGATTCTTAAGGACAGAGACATGTTCCATTTATCTTAGTGTGTCTGCCACATGCTAGGCCCTCAATAAGTGCTAGCTGAACTAAACTGAATCTGGACAACTAAAGAAACTATTCATTTAATATTTACTGACTCAGTTCTCACATTCCTCATTACAGGCACTGATAAGACCTTTTCAGTGGGTGACAACATTACAACTGTTAATAAAAATATAGCAATATCTACTATTAACAAAAATGGAACACTGCTCATTAACTAGAACTCAGAGATATAAACCCTATCTCCTAGTCATCTCATATTCTGTACTAGCACAAAGGCATGCCTGCTCCTAAAGCACCTCTGCAGGTACATCGCTCACAGTTAGGAAATCTAGGGGCAAAGAAACAAGTTGCAAGAAGCACATGACAAGATAAACAACCTTCCTTTGTTCCCACATCTTCCACCATCAGAGAAGAAAAGTAAACATCATCATTTCCAACTACCTGTGCATCAATGACATATATCAATGCTCCTGTTCCCCTGAAGATCATCTCGTAGTCAAAAGTTGGGTCAAAAAAGTCCATTTGCCCAGGAAAATCCCATATTTGGAAATTCACAAAGGAGCTATTAGAAATGTCATCTTTGTAAATCTTGTTGGTACTTTCCAAAAAGAGGGTCTCATTGGGTGACATTTTATGAAACACCACCTGTTAAAAGAAAAAAAGACAATTTAATGACTATTCCACTTTTTATTTAAAATAAGTACAAAACTCCACCCGGAATTAACATAAAAGAATGTGACCCTACAGAAAAAATTTTAAAAGAGATGAAAAGTGAATGGTGTATCCATTGGTACTCACTATCCTCTAACTTCTAACAGAACTGAAAACACCAAATTACTAAAACCAAATCACCCAGAAAAGCTAAAACTTTTGTTTTCTCTGTCTGTATACAGTACTAGCAGTAGTAATGTCTCTCCTCAGTTTTTTTTTCTTCCCATTACATTGTATAAATTCTGCCAAAATCGGCTCTAAGATTATGAAAATTTATAGCTAATGTTTAAGTAGTTTTGTTCATTGAAAATTTATCAGAATGCCCACATCAGGTTCTAACGAATAATCAGAAAAGAAACTGACTGGACCCTGTCCTTCATGGGTTTGCAGTCTTGTAGAAGAAATAAAACAAAGGCAAATTATACCAAATAGGAAAAGGCATATTGGTAGAGAAGGAATATCTGTGAGGAGGGGAAGAACGGGACTTGACAAGGAAAAGACAGCTCCCATGAGGAAAAAAAAAGGTAAAGGCAATTGTTAAGAATCACAATTATCACAATCCACACAATTCCAACACAAAACTAATTTCCCTCTCTCTATTCGCTGGATGAGAAAAATGGATAGTTTACTCCTGAGGTTTAGACGGTGAGTAACACTGTAACGAATCAAAACCAGTTTGCTAAAAACCTGCCATCAATGTACTCAGATTTTGCTGTAACAGTGAAAAGATAATAAAACACAGTAATCACGTAAATTTGGAAGGCTACTTTTTAAAAGCATCATGTCTACAAAATATCACACAGAGATTTATTTTGGAGATATCTTTGCCATAGAAAGAAAAGAGCAAAAAGCCAGGTATCTGGCCATTTTATCGCCAGCTCACCTTGTGTTTAAGAGGAATGGCTGATGGAGATCGTCAACACTGCCTCTATTCCCCTGTACTAAAAAAGCGAATAGCCTTCCATCCTTTCCTGCCATTTCCCAAGTGAAAGCACATGTACAAAGGTCTGCAAATATTCTCCAGGTCTCAAGACTTCTGCAGCCACACACACGGGAAATCACTACTAATTATACTCACCGGGCTAAAAGTACTAGAACAGGTGGAAGAACAGCCCCCATTCCCACTAAGGAATGTCACAGTGAGGTCTCCTTCGTACTAGTAACAGGAGCAGGCCTTACAAAGGCCAAGGAGTTAGTCACAACCCTTTCTGACGCTGCTCCCTGGGGCTCACCTGGGAAGCCCTGCAAACTCAGGTCACCTGAAGTCAGAGGCACACACACAGCCGGGGTCGGGGAGGGAGTGTGGGAAAGTTCTCCGAGTTAGAACCGGGGAGCAAGTCTCAGTTTCGTGAATGGCACGGGGGCCGGGTCCCAGGAAGTGAGGGCCCAGGAGGTGAGGCCACGGGCACCTGCCTCGCTCCGGCCACTCGGGGAGCGCGGGGATCCTCTCGGCCTCGGCTGACCTGGGCGTGGACTGCGAGATCGGGGTCCCGGCGCGGACCGCGCCCGAGCTCTGCTTCCCAGAGAAGAGAAAGCGCGCTGGGACAACCCAGCCAGCGCCCCCGGCCGCCGCCCTCCTCAGGGCCTCCCCTCCCGGCTGGCCCCCGGCGCCCCGGGAGGGGCGGAGGGCCCGAACGGCCCCACTCACCTTCTGGATGGAGGACTTGCCGCTGCGCCGGAGGCCCATGAGCAGAATCCTCGGCTTGGAGCTGTCAGCGCCCCCCGGGCCACAGCCGCCTCCGGCCCCCGCCCCAACCCCGCCGCCCGCGGCTGCCGCCTCCTCTTCCTCCTCCTCCACGCCGTAGCCGAAATCCTTTGGGAACGAATCCGCCGCGCCGTAACTGCCGGCGAGGGGCGTCTCCTCCGCCCCGTACTGCAGGGACATGGTGCTGGAGCCGCCGCCGCCCGCGCCCTGACAGGCCAGGCCAGGCCAAGCCAGGCCGCCGCCTCCCCAGTTCGCCGCCGCCGCCGCCGCCCCCGGCAGCCACCGATGCTGTGCGGCCCGCTCCCCGGCGCCCGGCTCTCATAGGCTCCCCGCCCGAGCCCGGCCCCTCATTGGTCGCCTGAGCTGCCACTCGGGAGCAGCAAGGTAGGTGGTGCCCGTCACGTGCCCGGAATCACCTGACTCGGAGCCGTGGAGGGGGGAGGAGGAGTCACGAGGAGGGTGGCCGGGCCGAGCCCTCTGCCCTACGCCCCAGCCCGCACTTCGGTCCGACCCAGCCACGCGCCTTGCTCCCCACCGTTCTCCTGCCTTCTTCGGGACTCCGGAGGCCAACGCAATGAGCTCTCTGGGCACTTGGGAGAATTGTTTGTCCTCCTCCTCCTATTGTGCTTGCCCAACCAATACTTACTGATGCCCGCGAAGTCCTGGGGCGCAAGGGGCGCAAAACTGCAACTACCTTGGACCCTGCCTGCCCTCAAGTTGCCCCAAGGTTAATGGAGATCGGACCTCTGAGTAAGTAGCTTCTGTACGAGATAGGAAATGGGAGGGTCAAAGGTGCAGATAAAAACGCTCGGCATGGGTGGGTGAGAGCATCTCTTAAGGAGCTGGCGTCTGATCAGGTCTGGAAGGATGGCATTGGTTGGGATGCTCAGAGATTGAGAGGAGGAGCTAGCCAGAGTGAGGGCAAAACCTCAAACAAGGCAGAGTCATCGGTGAGATAGTTCTAGCAGGTAGCTGGGCCCTGATAGGAAAGCAAATGCTAGCAAACTAGAATGTCTTACCCTCTTTTCAGCAAATCACTGACAATGAATACTGCTACTGTTTCACACTCATCAGGATCTGACTCCCCCTCCTCCCCACCCAGTATCTACTTCTTTAGTAATTCCATCACCCCCTGGAACATTGCATCTTGTGTGATCTCCTTCAGATCAGAGACCAAAGGAATTAATAATGAAAGCAGACCAGAACAAAAGCTTGTCACCAAAATATGGGAAAGCTAGAGGAATTTTACTCTTCACAGGGCGGCTTTAGAATTGGAAATTTAACCAAAGAGGATCCTCATGGGTGGTGGTATTGATCTTTCAAGGAAACTTTCTTGATTATGAAGGGAAAGCAGGTATGCAAATCTGGAAGTTGGTTTTGTCTGAATCTCGAAGATAAAGGTAGGACATCCTTAGAGGTCATCTAGTGCAACCTCTCACCTAAAAAGAATCCACTGTACAGCGTCTCTGATGCTGCATAAAAGACTTGCAGCATACATTCCAGTAGAGCCCAGGGAAGAGAGCTCACTATCTCAATAGACAAACAATTCCATTGTGGTAAAACTTGGCTTAGAAGTCTCTTATTCAGGCCAAAAATCACACTCCTTGTAGCTTATACACCACTGTCTATTAGCAGTGGTCATCTTTTTTATGACAGCACCTCAGATATGGGATTACACGGTCTTCATTACCCACTGTCTTCTCTGTTCCACATTAAACATACTTCAGCCAGGCCTTCTACAGTAATGTCCAATAGCACTTCGTGTGAGGACAGAAATGTTCCACATCTATACTGCTCAACATAGTAGCCAGGGTGGATTGAGCACTTAAATTGCTGCTAGTGTGACTCAGGAACTGCATTTTTAATTTTACTTGCCAGATGTGGCTAGCGGCCACCGTGTTGGACAATACAGCTTTGTGGTTTCAAATGTACTCTCCACATTTATGTGCAATTAAGCTTGTCAACATCCATCAAATGTCTGACACCTTCAACACAATAAGGACCAATAGAGCCTTCAGGGTGATTGTTTAGCACCTGGACAGTATTTCTATTAATGCTTTCCAGAATGGAATTTTTTTAAAAATATACAGACTATAAGTGGTTCACACTAACAGTCACTGGAACCAGTACTTTGTCAGCAATCCCTAAGTACCTAAACTAGTACAGCTGCATTTTTAACCTCAATGTGAGACTTGATATTTCAGCTTTTTTCGTTTAGGCCATGAAGTTTAGGCACTCCCAAGTTGTGAATCATTTTCAAGCTCATCTCAATATAGTCTACCAACCAGCCCTTCCAACTCTGTGGCAGTTAGAGAATTAGCATTACTACCATCTGACCCATATGTAGTCCTTTACAATTTGCAAGGTACTTTTTACATCCATTATATTTAATTTGATCCTTATAACACCTTGTGAGATAGGCAAGATATGAAATCTACATTTTACAGATAAGGCAGCTGGAACAGCAGGAACTGAACAGATTGGATCCTTTCTTACTCCACTGAGCATCATGTATACTGTCTTCATCCAGATCCTTGATAGAAATGTTGAAGAGGACCTGCAGAGGCCAGGCTCACCCTGAATTCTTACATAGCACTGACTGATACAACAGTGTAAGCATGTCAGTTCCCCCCAAAAGTCTGATTATCCAACCCACAGGTTGCCATTTTTCAAAAGGATGGTATAGGAGACAATTACCTGATTTACATAAATAATACCAGTCTCATTAGGGAAAAAAGCAAATGACCGTTGGCTGCCAGAAAAAATTTCTACTTGCCTATCAACAAAGGGACTATCACACCAACTGCTTAAAGAAGCCATGTCTCCCTCTCTTCCAAAACCCCCCATGAGGCCATGTTTTATTATTATTTACCGTTCTTAGCACACCCTATCCCACACTGTGATTATATACATGTCTTACAGTTAACCTGAAGTCATTCATCTTTATCATAGCCTACTGCTGTCCCTGTAGGACAAACTGGTAAAAGATAAACCAATTCAAGTAAATGTCCTTCCAGCCATATCTGATGCCCCCACAAAAACAAACCTGTGACTGGAAGAGACAGACCACTGCCACATTCCTGCCAATGTGACTGATTAAGATGCCTTATAATTAGCTTGGTCACAGCTTCTAACAGGTGCTGAGGCTTTTGCTAGTTAAAAACCAGCTTTCATTGTATTGTTTTCTCTGTGTGTTTTGACCAAAAAATAAGGACATTTCTGTAACACGGGGGACAAAATACATGAAATAGGGCTACTTCTTAATAATGCTAGTCAATCAATAAGGAAAATAAGTGAAGGGTAACACAAAAACATCCGACTGTAGGTCTTCCAAGAAAGGAAAAAGGACTAACAAACAAGAATATAGTGCTTTACCGTTTACAAATCTTTCACGTACATTCCATTTGACCCTCACAACAACCCTGTGAGGTAGGCAGCACAGATATTATTTTCATTTGACAGATGAGGAAAGTGAATCTTGGAGCAATTAACTAATGTGCCCAAGGTTCTACAATTGGTAAATAACTGGTATTCATATCAGTCTTTGGCCTAAAGATTCAGCACCCCACCTCCCCTCACACTTGCCTACCTACTTCACAGGGATAATGAAGATAAAATGAATTCAAAGCTAGAAAAATACTTTGAGGGAAAAAAGCACTATATAATTATACCCACAAACTATAATTTCCCACAATATATGGCTCATTCCCCTTGTCATCCAGGCTTGTGCGTGAACCCAGAATTTTATATTGCCTCTGTTCTGTGTTCCGCTAAGCAACTAAGTAAGGCAGGGGAACAGAGTGATCCTCTTTAAGTTTATATATAAATTACAATCAGGGTAACCGCTATTACAGGAAATTGAAGAACAACACAGAAAGGTCAATGTGCAACTGGGACCCAGGGAAGCACAGTAAAGCAAGGCAACATTATCAGATAGGACATGATTGCATAGAAGGAAAGGTGGTGTCAGAGTTCACACTGGCACACACACAGTGATCTAAGGCAAAGTGGTGGCAAAGAGTCATTCGTTCCACCTACTATAAACAAGAGCAGAAGATTCATGAGACCCCCATGAAACAGCATCGTGTGTCACACAGATCTCTCCAGCTGCCTACAGAGAATATAAAACAACAACGTCATCTTCATTTTAAAGAATGACTGTACCTGTGCTCATAAACCTGAGCTAAACCAAGGAACAGCTCTGTGCTAAACTTCCTTGGCTAAAATACAACCAGTACCATCATTCCTAGTCAGACTGATAGAATGTTTTTTAAGGTAATGAACTCGATGGCTGTGTTTATAGATTTTTTTTTTTCTTTCCAGGATTCACTTTTGATTCTCCTGCTTTTTTAAGACCCAAAGAAAGTTATACTGAGTTTTTATTGGTGATTCTAAGTATATGTGTTTATAACAGTTAACGTGTAATAGGTGAATTTAACATATTTAAGAGTGCTATAGCATCTGTTCAGAAAAGATTATATACTGTACAAACTATTCGAGTCATACAAAACCATTTTTTTCAGTGTCTTTTCAACTGAGAAGAATCCTATTCAGCACGTTTCTCCTCCTGAGGTGGTTCATACTGAGCAAGCTATGGGGGCAAAGACAGAGGTGTTTAGGTGAATTTTATTCTAAATTGGGTTTAAAAAAAAAACTTTTAACAGTAACAAAACGAGTCAACTACTTTGTTCAATGACTGAATCAGTTTATAAAATCCTAGCCTTTTTAAACCAGTGATTTTTTAATACTTAATACAATCAAACCTAGTGAAAGTTTTTTTTTATAAACCTTAAAAATTACTGGGAAACTAAAATTTAATTCCCATTCATGACTGCACTGCACAAACATCTGCTATGCAATAATCTGTATCTTCCCAAAGATGTTGTGGCTTATATAGAAAAGGTACGTTCTTCCTCTCCACCATAAGTTTACTGAAAACTTTCTTCTAGAACGTAGAAAAAAAAATAATCATGTGACATATATTAATCTAGCCAGTTAATGAAAAAGCAGCTAATATCTTTGACTTTAAAAGGTGCCAAAAAAGTTATCTAGCGTTTATATGCTGGTATCTTGGATAATTTAAGATACTGAATGATCTCTTATGCCGAACTGTGGTTTACTGCAAGAACACTAAGATGTGAGTTGTTCCAATTAGCTGTCAGACTTGAGAATCTAGACTTCACTGTGCTTTAGTTTCCTCACCTATAAAATGGTCTATGTACCTGTGTCATTTCTCTCACAAAGTTGTTGAGAAGATAAAACACATGAGAAATGCCTAGAGTCATGTGAAATGCATTATGTGATTCAGAATGTTGTAAAACCTCAAAGGCTTAGTTGACTAAAAGTTTATGAAAATTCTCATGGGAGTTTAAACAAAGAAAAAGCTTCAGCACTGGACAAAACTTAAGTGCCAACAAATGTACAGAGCTTAAGTGCAAACAAGTTTACAGTTAACACATTTCAGGGCCACCACATAACTATACAGATCATGCACTGCAGTCTTAAGGGGTGCCATTCACAAAGCAGTGGCCCCATAATGACCTACTTAACTGTCTAAGATTCCCAGAAATTTCCATTTACTTACAAACTAGTATTCTTCACCAGTATTTTCATCTTTTTGTTGATGAAGGTTCCCAAGAACCTCTTCTTAATCACACATTGCTCATCCTGTTTACAATTTGCTTGTGGTTTTCTAGACAGGGTATCAGCTTCTCCTTGCAGTTAACTGAGCTGAGATTGATATTCACCCTCCTCCCTCCTCTACTGTCCATTTTAGTCAGGTTCTGATCATATAATCATTAAAGGTGAAATTATTTTTAACATGAATTCTTTCAAAAATTTTACCTTTGTTTTCAGTTTTTTATTTTCTTCTACAATAGCTTCATATTTCTCTTTCATTTCTGCCAATTCTAGGCGAAGCAGCTCTATTTCTGGATTTTCTGGGGTAGCAGCTCCTAAGTGATGCTTTAAAAAACTAATATCAAAGTTAAGGATTTACTTGAGCTCATTAAAACTAATGAAATAGCCCTTTATTGAAATAACTCTGATGAGAGTCACCCCAACCCTACCACCAATATTTACCAAGAGATCAAAATCCAAATACTCAAAGAAAGTAACTTTTTCAATAAAGGCCTTTTTCTGACTTGAAAAATGAAAAGGATACTCCAAAGCACTATTAGGTTTCTCTGGTTCTTCATATAAGGCTACCAATACTGCAAATCAAAAAGCAGAAAAAAAAAAAAATCAAAAGTCTTAAAATGGCCGAAATTATATGCCATACCTCAGTAAATATTAAGCATCTATTATACACCACACACATCGCTAGGACATACCATGGTGAACAAGACAGACAAGGTCCCTGTTCTCAATGTATTTACAGTCTAGTGCAAAAGAGTATCAAGCATCAATAACGGTTAATGGGTGATGGGAGCACACTGGAAGAACACCTAACTCAGCCCACGGCACCAGGGAAGGCTTCCCCAGGGAAGGCAAATAAGACCTAAGACCTTGGCAATGAAGTTTTCTGATAAAAAGGGAAGGCCAAGAGCAAAAGAACAACGTATTCAGGAACTGAAAATTCAAGTGTGGCTAGATGGAGTTGTGAACTGAAAGGAAGCTGAAAAGGTGGTTAGGGAGGAGATTGGAGGATCCTGCAAGTTCAGTCGGGCCTTGATCCTAAAAACAAAATGGCATATAATTAAAACAGTTTTAAGCAGGGGAGTGACGGGATCACTCTTGACTCCTGTGTGGAGTCAAGTAAGCTAACAAGTGGGACAAGGATTTAAACGCAGGAAGAGCAATTATGGCTCAGTGGTAAAGAATCTGCCTGTTAATGGAGATGGGGTTTAATCCCTGGGTGGGGAAGACCCCCTAGAAAAGGAAATGGCAACCAGTATTCTTGCCTGGAAAACCCCATGGACAGAGGAGCCTGGAGGGCTACAGTTCGTGGGGTCGCAAGAGTCTCAGACACAACTCAGCAACTAAACAACAACAACAACATGCTAATCAGTTTAAAAAGAGAGTGACCTGGGAATTCCCTGGCTCTCCAGTGGTTAGGACTCCAAGCTTTCACTACAGGGGGCATGGGCCCCATCCTTGGTCGGAGAACTAAAATCCTGCATGCCACAGGGCATCCCCCACCACCACCAAAATAAAAGAGAAGTGACCTGTACAAGAGTAATAGATGAAAACAAGGTAGATGCATTTGAGAAAAATTTTTAGAGAATCAATAAGGCCGTGGTTAATTGTTGGAAGAAGCTTTCAATCCAAAATATTCTTCAAGAATGAAGTTTCACACACTACATGCTAAATAACCACCAACCAAAAACTACCAGTAATCAACATGCTCAAATTAAAGTACATACTTTAGTGGTTTCATATCCAGTAATTCATGTCAGCACTACCTTTTCCATCTTATATTGAACACATTCCTTCTAGGATCTGAGTAGTAACTCAGATAAAAATCTCTCTAAATCAGTGGTTAAGTTTTTTGTGCACAAAATTCTGAAAAATCTGATCAAAGACCAAAAGCTGTAACTACATACAAAAAACATGCATATCTAGGCCCCAAGTTAAGAACTCTTGTAAACCAACTTAACATGCTTTGCTTTTTTTTGTTTTAATAACATCAAAATAATTTAGACAGCACAAAAAAAAAATCAAATGGCCAACTACTACAACTTAGATTAAGTTCTGATAGTTATACATGTAAATGTATTAACAGCACTATTTTTGAGAAATTGGCGTAGTTATGTCAACACTACCCTCTCTTCTCCTTCCCTCTTCGTTCAGTGTTACAGGACTTTATTCCTCTACTTACTTCCTTTTTCTTCAAACTATATACTCAACCCTATGGTTCTTCTTCCATTAATTCCCACTGATCCCTACCAAATTCTAATTTTATAAGACATAAATACTCTTACCCTTTCTTCCTCTTTTTCTCCTACCCTTTCTTTTAGCTTCTAAATTTCTGTCAGTGGTACTTACAAGGTTGGTAATTACAGAACATAATGTAAATGTCAAGTTTCCTGTGTTTTTCTGTAGATGAAATATACTTCCTTTTAAACATACAAGAACTCTATATCCAATGTTTCCCTTTTTGTCTTAGCAGCCAGGATTTTTAGAGGTTGATATAGTGCTCAAAATAACTAAAATGCCTTTTCTTCCAAATGACTTATCTTTAGCCATCCTTATAGTGTTTTAATGTTAGAAGCAGTTTTAAATCCTCTTGTAAATAAGCTGGATAAAAATTATATGTTAAATCTGTGAAGTACACAAAATCAAATGTTAAATAGATCATCACAATCTGCTGTTGTCTGATGTTACTTAGGAAACTGGAAACCCAGGAAGGTTGAGGGGTAATACCAGTAGATGTCAGCCAGGGAAAAGAAGCCTCCGATGGTTTAGTTTCTCATGAAGGAAAATCCAAGTATGGCCACAAGGCTTAATATCTTCATTTACCTCCCACAATGGTCACTTCTCTGCCCTTTACCAATGTATGTTTCATTCACTCCATCCAGCCACTCTGGCTTACTTACACTTCCTGAAACTCAACAGCACACTTCTTTCACATCTTTGTTCAAAGGTTACTTTCTTAAGAGAGGCCTTCCCCCCACCAACCCAGGTAAAATGCCACACCCATCACTCTATCAGCAATGTTCTTTTCACAAAACTTATCAGGGGTTGACACTATGTATTTATTATCTGCATTTAGAGCAGGGGCCTTCCCCCACCACCACCACCACCACACTGTTGTATCCTCAGTGCCTATAACAGACACCTGAATAAAATGGTTAAATAAAAGAAATATGCTTGTGGAGTTTTTTGAGGGGGGCGGGAGGTCCATGAAATTCCAATTGTGTGATACTTTCCAGGATGACAGCACAGTGCTTTCACACTACGTTAACGTTTACTGAAATTTGAAAAGAGATAGGAAATTGAACCTAAGGTAGGTAGCAATTCAAAATGACCAACCCAGGCTTGAGAACTGAAAAGCCCTGCTTTCTGCTAAGACCCAGAGTTGTTATTCTCCGAGTTTTCTCCTAACTTTTGCTTCTGGACAAAGAGCAGGTACCAAAGTATTTCCAGATACTTAACTACACTTCTCATATGGACCCAAATCATCATCCCTGCCAGCTCTTCTGTTCCACACCCTTGAAAGGCCCAGCCAGTGAGCTGAGTGATAGATAACAGCATTCACCTTACTGCCTAGCTGATGAAATAAGCAGTACCCACACTAGCTCTTGGAACCCTCCAGTGTCAATCACCTTACTCATCTACTTAGATCTTGAACTCCAGATTAAGAAATATAGTGTAACGACTTCCATTTTAAAAAGTGAAAACAATATAATCATTTTGATGTGTCCTCACGTTCTTTAAACTGTAATTCTACTTTAATTATGAAATCTGCACAAAGTAGGAGTTGATATAGACTACAAAACGGGGTTCAGTTGAAAAGTCACATCCAAAGAGCTATTTCAGGGATTAGGTTCACTTAGCTACTTTATAAACTGCTTTCAATTCTGGTCATTTTCCCATTTGTCCTTTGTTCGAGGGGAAATATTTCTAAAGCATTTGGAGGGCTCGGAAAAGTTTGTCAGGAGAGAGGAGTTGGGCTCTCCCAAGGTCTCTAGCAACATGCTCACTGCGACGGCTAGAGGCAGAGCAACGGAAGTTGGAGGGACTTTGCAACAGCTGCAAGAGTTTTACTCACCACGGGGAGGGTGAGGCTACCCGACCCGGGCAGCGTCCGGCAGCCAGGCGTGCGCCGGTCCCCGCTGACCCCCGAGGCCCACCTCGCTGGACCGGGGTGGGTCCCTCCTGTTCCCCTCCTGCCCCACACGACGGCCCCTTCGCGGCACCGCGCCGAGGAACACGACGACGACATGAGGAACCCTCTCTTGGCCCGTGCTCACCCTTGGTCAGCGTGTCCAGCACCCCCGACTTCTCCAAGTACCTCCGGAACTGCTCGCGCTTCGAGTCGGCGGCCTGAGGAGACACGGCGGGTCAGTGGCCGAAGCCCGGGGGCCAGAGCAGGAAGAAGGCGCTGGGAGTCCGGCAACGCCGCCTCCACCTCACTATCTCAAGCCCCCCAAACCTGCGCGCACGCCCCCACTCCCACCCGAGCCGACCAGCGGCTGGCTACCGCCCGCACGCCCCCAGCCACGCCGCGCCCCCCTCACTTTGTAATGGGCCATAGTGACAGCGGCAGCGGCGTAGCTGGCGCCGGAGACCGTGGCTGGCGGGCTCGGAGCAGCACTGCGCATGCGCGGAAGGGCACGGGCGCCTGCGCACTTGGAACCCCCGGGCCGGGATCGCCGGGGTGTGGCCTGTTTTCATGGCGACCAGGACGCTCTGAACGCCCCATAACGAGATGAGCCGAGGGAGGCTGCGTGCACCCGCCCCTCTGGTTAGCGAAGGCTCGCCTCTCCTTCTTCTTCCGGTCCTCGCCAAGATTTGGTTGCTTAGTAGGAGGCTGCTGCTGCTTCTAAGTCGCTTCAGTCGTGTCCGACTCTGTGCGACCCCATAGACGGCAGCCCACCAGGCTCCCCCGTCCCTGGAATTCTCCAGGCAAGAACGCTGGAGTGGGTTGCCATTTCCTTCTCCAATGCATGAAAGTGAAAAGTGAAAGTGAAGTCGCTCAGTCGTGTCCGACTCGTAGCGACCCCATGGACTGCAGCCCACCAGCCTCCTCCGCCCATGGGAGTTTCCAGGCAAGAGTACTGGAGTGGGGTGCCATCGCCTTCTCCGTAGGTTTTGGTAACTCGGGGCGAGTGTCCAGGTGGGGCCAAAGACGGGCGTGGCGCCAGGGGGCGGGGCCTGCGGAGCCCTGGAGCGCGAGGACTCGCTCCAGACACCGAGAGTGGGCGGGCCCGCCTCAACCAGGACCTCAGAAGCCGTGGCAGCGGGCCCGGGCTGGTTCGTCGACTCGCGTCTTGAACGAGGGCGCACGACCGTCGAGGGCAGCCCTTGGATTTCCAATGGCTGGAAGACTGCTTAGAATCGTCTGTTTGGGCTCCAGCTCTGACGTTTGGAGTCTCCTTGTTTTGTGGCCGACTTGATGTGGGTCTCCAGAGGGTGAGCAGTAATGTAATAATAATAGATAGCACTTTTGAACGCTTACTGTACGCCTGGCAGCATACACCTGTTTCTTATTTTAATCCTCACACCATCCCTGTAAGGTAGACACTGTTAGTAAACTGTAATGGTTAGATGGCCAGTGTAGTAGAGCCAAGACTCGGATCCTGGCACTGAATCACGATGCTATAAACTGGTAAAAGAAAGCGACATCTTTTTAGGATTTTATTTACTAGAAGCAACATGATGATTATATCCAGGACACATCAGCTTTCAGTCCATAAGGAAACTAAGAACCAAGGGCAAACAAAGTTTAATCAGTGTCCAGAAATAAGATCAATAACTAAAAGAGGGAATTACATAGACCAAGAACAATCTCCGAAGGCAGTTTTCCCTTCATGGAAAAACCTGGTTCCATTTAGCTTCAGTTCTGACATAGATTTTCCCAAAATCAGTGTTTTTCTGAAGGGAACCCACAAAAAGGTAATCCTGATTTGGTAACTCTATGTCTTTAAACTTGAAACTAATCCTTCCCAGTTCAGAACTAGAGCCATTTTCCCTTTTAAAAATGGATTTGTAGTCGTTTGTCTAAACAGCTGGTCTTTAGAGCTGCCCTATCTATTTTTTCTCTGCTCCACCATCACTAGGCTACTTCTGTGATAATGTAATATGTAGAATGTCTAAAGGCCAACGGATGTTCAGATCTGAAGGTCTGTGGGAGCCCGCCTTCCAATGAGGTTGTTTGTCAGTGACACTAAATGATTTGGAGTACAAGCAGTAGGGTTACTGCAGCTTCTGACCAACTTGGATTCAAAGGACAGCCCTCCCAAAGACTCAGGAGTGTCCGGAATGTCAAGTGGTTGAAAGTCTCCCTGTTCAGATCTGAAGGTCTGTGGGAGCCCGCCTTCCAATGAGGTTGTTTGTCAGTGACACTAAATGATTTGGAGTACAAGCAGTAGGGTTACTGCAGCTTCTGACCAACTTGGATTCAAAGGACAGCCCTCCCAAAGACTCAGGAGTGTCCGGAATGTCAAGTGGTTGAAAGTCTCCCTGTTCAGATCTGAAGGTCTGTGGGAGCCCGCCTTCCAATGAGGTTGTTTGTCAGTAACACTAAATGATTTGGAGTACAAGCAGTAGGGTTACTGCAGGTTCTGACCAACTTGGATTCAAAGGACAGCCCTCCCAAAGACTCAGGAGTGTCCGGAATGTCAAGTGGTTGAAAGTCTCCCTGTGAAGGAGGAAGGGTTCTGGTTGTGCTCTCCCTGAGCTGGCCCTTGAGGTTACCTTTAGGAGGTAGTGCCTGGTTTTCGTTTTCTGCAGACGGGCCCCAGGTAGCGTGAGGCCACTTCGATTTCCAGGTGCAGTTAGCTGGCAGAGGGAAAGCTGTTTGGGGTGACTCTCCCACGTGGTTGTTCAGCTCTATGGCATCACCTGGACTAGAACAGTGACCTTTAAAGTAGTGATTTCTTTTGCTGTCTTTGCCATCAACTTCTTTTTTTCCCCTCAACTGGTTACCATTAACTTCTTTTCCAGATAGTTTATGAGTGTCTTCTTTATTACTTGCGCTGATATTTTGAAAATGACCACAGGCCGTACTAAATGTGCACATCTCAGAAAGTAGAGTTTCCTGTTCATCCAAAATACCTTTGTCATCATTTCCAATATGGTTATCAGGATCTGTCTGAAATGCAGAGGGATTTAAACTGGGATACACTGCTGTGTGTGTTTGCTTGTCCACTAGCAGACTATAATCAGGTGCAGAAGAGAGTCGTTTCAGTGAGTGTGCAGATGTGTTTTGATATTTGGCAAGGTTTTGTTTTGACTTGGTACAAAATTCATTATGTTCACCCTTCAATTTATGTTGTCCCCAAAGCCCTCTTTTAATCTTTTTAAAACCTAGATGGAAAATTTCTAAAACATTTAAGAAAAGTGAAACAGTCGCTATGGATTGCATGAACAATAGGAATATCGTCTTTTCTGTGGGTCTAGAGACAAAACAATCAATTGTATTTGGACATGGGTGGCCGTGGCATTTAAACAGAGGCTCTAAGTGAAATCCATATAAAAGATACTGTCCAATCATGAACCCAACTTCAACCACAGAGCGAGTGAAAATGTGTATCACATAAGTGCAAAGCAGGGTTCCTCTGAGTGGAACTTTATTTACTTTCCTTTGCTCCAGCTGACACAGTTCTTCCTCCAGCCGCCTCCGATCCCCAGGTGTTTCAAGCTCTACCTCCTCCAGTTCACCCCTCAGTTGTGCCTTCTTCATCTGCCTCTCCTTCTCCAGAACTCTCAGTCGGTACAAAGCATGGCCCATGTAGACCAGGGATGGTGAAGACACAAATATCACCTGCAAAACCCAGTATCTAATGAGGGAGATAGGGAAGGCCTGATCATAGCATACATTTCTGCAACCGGGTTGTTCTGTATTACAGATGAAGCCAGACTGCTCATCATTCCAGACATCTTCAGCTGCTACACCCAGAACAAGCATTCGAAATATGAACAGGATGGTGAGCCACATCTTTCCAATCACGGTGGAGTGGATGTGAACCTCCTCCAGAATGCCTCCAAGGAAATTCCAGTCCCCCATGTTTATTTAGTCAGTCATCTTATCTCTGAACCCCACCAAATAGGAGGCAGATACATTCTTCCATTTCTGAAGCGTGTGCTATTTCTTAAGCAAACCTGTGGCCAAAATATGAACAAAGCATCACTCTTTCAGCATGCTGGTTGCTCTCTTTTTTTCCCTAGAAAGTTGTAATAATATGTTACCAAGAATATGTTTAAGATGTCAAGAATAGAAAGTCATTTACCTTTAGACCTTCTAATGCAGTAGGGGAAGAAAGATAACCTGAAGGAAGGGTGCATGTATTCTCTGTGAAGAATAGAATTGCAGGAGCTCTGGGAAGAAAGGACTCTTACTTGGCTTTTTGCTTTGTTATTTTAAACTGAGAACTCTTAAGAGAGGTTCCTGAGACTACTGACTTGATCTTACAAACCTATTTATTAAGATTATTTTATATGAAAGCTGTGACCAATGTCAGTGATTTTAAAATCTCATTTATGTACAAAGGAAAAGGCATGTGTTTCATTTCATAGTCCAGTAAGGTACAGTATTTTATGAAACCAAGGGAAACAGATCAGGCTCTTGCTATAAGAATTTAGATCAGTTTTTTAATCCACATTTAAGTGTCTAAATTCTAATTTCTTTCTGGCAGTTTTTGAGCATTTTCAGAAATCATTTCAGTAAAAATATGAATATTTATGTAATTATTACTGTACTTTGCTATGAAAAATTGTTATGAGGATATTATTAGATATTGCTTGGATCATTGGTATGTTGGTAGTATTATAGAAATTTTCATTACAACAGTATTTGACCCTTTTAAGACATATAGCATGCTTTGTGGAGCGAGCAGTAGGGTGAGTTATAATTCAGATGCTTGGATTATCAGCCAGTAGATTCCATATTAGAGTTGATAGCCCTGGGATATATAAGAGGAAATACATCCCAAAGGAAAGAAAAAATGGGGGAATGTTTTCAGTCATTTTCATTTAATATGTAAATGTGTGTCCTCATAGAAAGGGAAATGTTACACAATCAAACAACATACTGGTGTATTATAGCTACAAGATATATTCATCACAAAACTCCTGTAGCTAGGTGTATTGTTTCCCCATTTTACAGATGAGGAAACTGAGGCACACCTTAAATTATCTAAGATCACACAGCTAGAACTGGTATTCAAAGATCAATTTGGTTCTAAAGTCACCTCTTAACTGTTTTACTAAACTGTTATTTTTCTTCTCTAAACACACTTGAAGTTTCCATGAAAGAGATACTAAGAAATCACCTATTTTCTCTTATAATTTTAATTATTTAAATTAGGTATGTCAAATAGTGAAAGTTTTGATTTTTTAAATAACAAGTTCTAGAGTCTTTAGTTCCTTTTTGAAAGCTTTATATAGTTCAAAAGAGTTGCAAAAGCATCAGCCTTCTAAAATTTAGTTGTATTCCTGAGATAGAGAAATTTTGTATTTGACTTTATTATGTTAATAGCAGTATACTCTTTGACCCATAGTCTAAAGCACTTTAAAATATAAGCAAAGATATTATTCTTATTGTTGTTTATAATAATTATAACTTGAAACTATCCAAAATAATTATCAATACAAGAAAGACTGTATTGTACATATAAATAATAGTACATCCGCAGTATGATACTATGCAACCAGTAGAGATAATAAATATATACAAATATAAAAAGACATTGGATATATTGTTTCAGTGACATTCGGGTTATAAAACAGAATAATATAGCCCCATTATTGTAAATTTACTTATATGTAGAGATGCATACATAAAGCCTAGAAGGATATTCATCAAAATATTAACTGTGATTATCTCTGGGTAGAATGATAATAATTGACTTAAATTTTTATAATTATATATATGTTTAATTTCTTTGAGCACTTTACTTTTAAAATTACCGAAGAAAATTAAAGTTTTTTTTTTTTCCTAAAAGGACAAGTGCATAATATTTTCTGAAAGAGGAAGCACTGTTATATAGCTTCAAATCTTAGGTACTAAAGCTTTCATAGCAAATAGCATGAATACTAATATACATAGATACAGTACCATAAAATTCAAAAGAAAAAGAAAAAAATATTCAAATGACTCTTAATTAGCTAAGACAGATTAACACAGACCTTTCTTGATTTAGGTAAATTTGAAGCAGATCACGCTTAAAAGTTGTACCACAGCCATCTTCAACATGTTTTCTGAATGTGTCCCTTTGCAGGTGTAAAGCAGATTCAGTTTGGTTCAACGCGGTGAGTCAGCCATCAGCTAAACTCCTTCTCCCTGCCTTCATTCTTGCTTCTCAAACAGCGCCACCCAATGGAAGCTTTTTTAATCCAATGGAACTTTTTGCAGCAGTGTTGGAGTAGACTGTCGGCACTGTTCAATAAGATGGCCACTATTAATACACAGCTATTGAGTACTTGCAACGAGGCTTGTGTAACAGAGACACAGTTTTTAATTTCATTTAATTTTAATTAAATGTAAACAGCTACATGTGCCTAGTGGCTACCTTATTGGGCAGCCCACAGAAAAGAATATTTCCAACATTTCTAATTAATACAGAACAGTTTAGAAGACTAAAACTATGAGCCCCAAATTAAGCTGAATAGTTTCTCTATTATTCAGAAATGTCAAATTTAAAATGCTAGACATATGTGTGCTTTTGTAATGGTAACTTTGCCCCCTGGAGACCCAGAAAGAGATCACTATTTTTGGTAATGTAAACAATGTTTCTAGTTCCAAAATAACCTAACTAGATAATGACTTCTTAGTCATCAGTCTTAATAATCAATGGGTCATGTCCGATTTCATAGTTAGATGAATCCTATTTCTCTGTCTAGTTTTCTATTATTAACAATTACTTTGCACTTTAGGTCATTAAAGATCTCCAGAGTACTGACCTGGTGGGTTGGCGATGGCAGATTAATATTTCTTCCTTGGGCTTCTTTAATCTAATAGCTACTTTTCAGTTTAAATTCAACCCTTTCATCAAGAAATATATATTCATACTTGCATATTATATATTATGTGTAATATATAAATTATAAATAATTAATAAACTTTTAAAATGCTGTTTCATTAGTGTTACATATGAATTAAAATAATTATTTTTTAATCAATGTAAATTTTTTCAAGATTTATAAAGTCACCTTTTGGCAAATGTATGAGGAAACTGTTACTGTCATATAGTATCAGTAAGAATATAAATGGATACAACTATTTAAAAGGTAATTTAGGGAATTCCCTGGCGTCCAGTGGTTAGGGGGCTTCCCTGATGGCTCAGCGGTAAAGAATCTGGCTGCAGTGCAGGAGATGCAGGAGACCTGGTTTCCATCCCTGAGTTGGGAAGATCCCCTGGAAGAGGGTGTGGCAACCCATTCCAGGATTCTTGCCTGGAGAATCCTATGGACACAAGACCCTGATAGGCTACAGTCCATAGGGTTGCAAAGAGTTGAATACAACTGAAGCAACTTAGCACACACCAGTGGTTAGAACTCAAAACTTTTACTGTGGTGGTCCAGGTTCAATTCCTGGTTGGGGATCTAAGATCCTGCAAGCCATGTGGCACAGCCAAAAATAAAAAAAGAGGTAGTTTAAATCCATCTAAATTAACATGAGATTTCTGCTTCTGGATGCTTGAAACACCCATTCATTCAATCATTCTCAAAGACACACCATACATACTAGGATGATCATATAGCACTGTTGGTAATGGTACAAAATCAGCAGCAACATAAGTGTTCAATGGAGGAATGGTTAAGTAAAGAATAGCACACCTTTTGTTTAGTTACTAAGTCTTGTCCCACTCTTTGTGACCCCATGGACTGTAGCCAGCTCCTGTGTCCATGGGATTCTCCATCCTGGAGTGGGTTGCCATGCCCTCCTCCAAGGAATCTTCCTGACCCAGTAATCAAATGCACGTCTCCTGTGTCTCCTGCATCACAGATGGCTTCTTTACTCACTGAGCCATCTGGGAAGCCCTGTCAAGTCATTAGCAACCTTTTAGTCCTGCCCCCTCTTAGACAAATTACTTGATTTTTTTCTTTTTTTAAGAGTTCTCATAGCCTCCTCTCTAAGATGCAGAGTAATAGCTGCCTTTCTGGGTTGTCAACAAGATTAACAATAATGCACATAAAGCACACCAAACAGTGACCTACTGACTCAAAACAGTGATGGAAAGTGATAATCAGTAGTCTGACAGATATGAAAAGTTTTTATTATCAGCAGAGTACATTATTTGTGGATTCTATCAAGCAATATCTATACCATATCCTCCTAAGAGCAAGTTCTTTTAGAGAACGCATTCCCTTGACACGGCATGCCTAGAAAAGAGCCAGTCTCTGGTTCTCACTTCACTTCCCTTTTCTCTCTTCCTCTTCCCCCTCATTCCCTCAGAAGAGCTCCTTCCTTAAACCCTAACTAACCCCTTTTGTAAGCAGTCGTTGAAACTGACAGCTTCAGGGGTGTTTGTTCTCTTTATAAAATTGTTAGCATTTGCTGGGACTTATCTGTTTCTTCATAGAGAGTTCTCCAGTTTTGATTTTTTCCCCCAGATGGCCTTTTTTATTCATTGGTTTGTGTTAGGGGCAAGTCAGTTTGCTGGGGATAGGAAAATGTTGAAAAACACAGCAAATAAAACAAAAGCTAAATAAGCTGCAATCGCTGTCCAAAACCTTGGATCTTTCAGCAGTGCCTGATCAAAGCAGCTGAACACGGTGTAACCAATGGACATTCCAGCAAATCCACCTGCAATGTGAGCTGCAAAAGACACCTTGGGAGAAAAGGGGAAAATACGTGAAGAAAATGCTAATTGTATATTTCGGCTGCATCTCTCTTATTAGAGAACAAATACCATCCCAGTCAGAGTCTTAAAAATCTGAACAGCAAGGCAGTGAGACAAGAGACAAGAAACCTCCATCATGCAAAGCTAAAAAAAATGTCATTTCACTGACTCTTGAGTACACGCAACAGCCATCCTGTCTCTCTTCTAGGCCATCACTGCATTTAGGATGGTTTTGTTCAAGGCCAGCCAAGAGAGTAAGAGTTGATATTAGTGAGGGTTCTTTTTAGGAGCATAATCTATCCCACATAAATGGAATGTCTGAATTAAAACACAGGTAATAACATATACACAAATACTCAAGAAGAAATTACCAAATTCAGGAACCAATTTCAATAAAACTGGAAATGTTTGTCAGTTTTCTTTATATTATAAATTCATCTGGACCCATATTATTGTTGCTTTCCAATCTGCATTTTATTCTCCATAGACAGTAAAGTCACTTCACTCCTGCTTTTTGGAATAGCTACCCGTATAGCAGGTGCAGAGAACTAGAGCCAGTTATCTGGGCTATGAGAGCAGTGAAAAGGACAACCCAAAAGGCTGGTTTGCTCAGGAATTTTCTTAACTTCCAAATGGAAATCTCACAGCTTTAAATCTCAGAATTATTGCTGCCCATATTTGGTGACCCTTTTTAGCTATTGCTAGTCTATGGGATCACACAGAGTCGGACACGACTGAAGTGACTTAGCAGCAGCAGCAGCATCATAGGTAAACAAATTTTCCTTTAAAAAATAAAGTGAACTTACCGGAGACCCATTTGCAGGAACAAAGAACCGTCTGTAGAGAGCAAATCCCATGTCCGACACAACTAGAAGGGAAAACAGCCTGATGAGGCCCCAGGACCCCCACAACAGTGCACCAGTTATTTTTGGTTCCCCTCTAGCAATGGTTTAACATTTATTGAGACTTCCTCTGTGCCAGGTACTGTTCTAAGAACTTTACATGTACTAACTTTGTGTCATTAATCCTCACAACAATGCCATGAAATTGGTAATGTCATCAGATTGTCAATTGGTAATGTCATTTTACAGATGCATTGATCCAACAAGTATTTATTAATGATCTCCCATGTGCCAGCCGCTATTCTAGGTGGTGGATATACTGCCATGAAAAGATTAGACTGCCTCATGCAACTGAAAGTCTAGCTGGAGGAGGCGAATGAATAAGTAAAACATGCAGTATTGTCAGAGGGAACTTAGTGCTGTAGAGAGTACACAAAGAGGAGAACTGAGAATGCTGGGAGTAGGGTGTGATGTTTAACCGGAGAGTCAGGACGGATCTCAAGGAGACTACACCATTTGATGAAGATAAGGGAGCAAGCCATGCTGACCTTTCAAAGAGCCTTCTAGGCAGACTGAAGTACACAGTCCCTAAGGCAGGACCAACAATGCCTGGTGGTGCGTTTGAGGAATACCAAAGCAGTTGATCTGATGGCACCGACGGTTTTCCCGCTGGGGATTCCCAGCTTCACTGGGAACTTACTAGAAATGAAAACTCTCAGGCCCACCCCAAACTTACTGAGCCAGAAACTCTGCAGGTACGATTCAACAATCTGTGCTTTACCAAGATCTGCAGATGATTCTGGACTGAAGCTGGGGATGAAGTTGTAGGTGAGGAGATCAAATTGAGGCAGATGCAGATCACGTAGAGCCTTATGACCCTTGTAAGGACTTTGACTTTTACCCTTCAAAAGCTTTTGAGCACAGAAGTGACATGTCTGACTTAGGTTTTTAATACTTTTTATTTATTTGCTTATTGGCTGTACTGGGTCTTCACTGATGCATGAGCGGCCAGTGGGGGCTACTCTCTAGCTGCGGTGCACAGGCTTCTCATTGCAGTGGCTTCTCTTGCTGAGCACAGGCTCTAGGGTTCAAAGGCTTCAGTAGTTGCGGTCCCCTAGGCACGATAGTTGTGGCACATGGGCTTAGTTGCTCCATGGCATGTGGGATCTTCCCTGATCAGGGATTGAACTGTGTCTCCTGCACTGGCGGGTGGTTTCTTTACCACTGAGCCACCAGGGAAACCCCCTGACTCACATCTTTAAAAGATGGTTCTTGCTGCCATATGGAAAACATGCTGTATCTAAAGAAGCAAAGAAAGAATCAAGCAGACAAACTAATTACTACTATTGCAGCGCCTGGAGTGAGGAAAGACCTGGTGTTTTATACATAAAGAAACCAAGACACGAAGGCTAAGTGCTCACCCAAGGCCACATATCTCGGAGGCAGCGGTGGGATTTGAACCCTAAGCCGTCTGACGGTGGGGGGCTTCACCCTCACCCACCTAATCGCCCCAAATTAAAGGATGAAAGCTTATACCTTGTCTTGAAGATCCCAAACGAGCCCCCAAGATGAAAGGTTGTGGCTATCAGCCATGAACGATGCCGGGATTCTTGGCCTCCAAAGGAAAAGATTTTGATGTGGAGCCAGAGAGAAGGCTCGACCACTTGGAGCTTTTATGTAGCCAAGTTTTATTAAAGTATAAAAGAGACAGAGAGAGCTTCTCACGTAGACATCAGAAGGGGGCAAGAGAGGAGCCCCTTTCCAGTTTTTTGCAAGGCATCTTACACTCTTTAGCAAGCTGTTGATCATAGATAAAAGAAACACCTCAAGGCTGAGAGTTGCACCAGGTGCAGCTCTCCCCACAACAGACATATCTACAGGCGGGGAGTCATCTCTGGACCTAGATGTCTCTGGGCAAGATACTAAAGGAAAACAGACCTCCAAGCAAGATACATAGTTTTATGAGCATAGCCTAAGAAAAACATTCCCATGAGTAAGATGTATTGTTTTGTTGGGCAATCAGCCCCTCAAGGTTGGGAAAAAGTAACTTTCAGGAAGAGCCGATTGTCTCATAGCAACAGAATTAAAGGCGCCTCCTACCTGGCTAAAGCAGGAGCAAAGGAAATGTAGAAAAAAAAGTTCCACCACTGCCCTTTGCCATTTGTCTCCTCCTGCAGCTTGGGGACCTCTGGGCCCCTTAGTGCGACCTGCCTACCCATTAACCCTTTCATAATTACCATCAGGAATACAGAAGACAGCCCAAGAAATGAAGTGATCCCACAGTCACTAATGGAACAGTAAGAGCCAGAACTTAGACATACCTTAAATAAGGACCTGCCAGGCTTCTTGGGTTAGAAGAACTCTGCCCTACATGTGTGCTTGGAAACATCTCCTGCCACTGTCACATTCCACACCCATCCCCCAATACCCTATGCTCTACTTAGTGAGTATCCTAGGAGACCGAAAGACCTAGTCCTTGCCTTTGGGAAAATAGCATCAGGACCATGTGTTCTGGCTAGCTTCCCTTTCAATACAGTATTGACGCTGAAGTCACTGGGTAGGAATTGAGGTCAAGGAAGTACTCAATATTAATTTAACTATAAATGACCATCACCCCAAATGCTAGATAAATGTGGCTGTTATTGTATTTTGAGTCGTTTGCATCTCCTGACGGAGTGTGAATAACAGATGCAGTGCTAGGGACATATATACGAAAACCACCACAGGGCGGGCTTACTTGAAACAGTTGCTTTGGTCTAGTCTTTCAGACAGACGCTCAAGCGACTTAGCAGCAGCCTGAGTCTTTCACAGTAGGAGGCCTCCTTTCAAAAACTCTGTAACTCAGCATGTCAGTTTCTCCAGCTTTTCTCCTGCCTTCTGATTTGTATCTGCCTGGCCCTTTCTGCTTCCAAAGGTAGTTTACTTCTAAAGTGCTGCAGTCTCTAAACTGAGACCTGTCTTCCCACCTGAAAAGAAGCCCTTCTTCCAATAAACCAAATAATTATCTTCAATAAAACCTAACACTCATTTTAAGGGAGTTGCCTTTATATGGGTTTTTTGAAGGATGAAAATCGAGATGTCCTGAACTTTTTCCAGGGAAGCTCAGTTGCTTTGTTGGAAAACATCTAAAATTTGGTGCTTAATGAAGGAAGGTCCTTAAGGCCAACGGTCCTTCACAATTAAGAATAATATTTACCATTTGAAAAATCTATAAATTTTCCCAAGGAAACATGTTTAAAATTAAAATGTATTTGTGTTTCATTAATCTGGAGTTTGTTGGAGGTGTGTGCGCGTGATGCTCAGTTGTGTCTGACTCTTTGGGACCCTGTGTGCTATAACCTGCCAGGCTCTTCTGTCCATGGAATTTTCCAGGCAAGGATGCTGGAACAGATTGCTCTTTCCTTCTCCAAGGGATCTTCCGAACCCAGGGATCAAACCCGCATCTTGCATCTCCTGCATTAGCAAGCAGGTTCTTTACAGCTGAGCCACGAGGGAAGCCCCAACGAGGCCAAAGAACCTTTAGAAACAATGGCATGTGGGGAAAGTTGATGTTAGCTGTCCTACCTGTGTTTGCAGGACATAATAAAACCACATCGTTCAGGTACTACTTACCTCAAGAATGACAGAATGTTACATAAACTGTATTTGGAGA
This sequence comes from Moschus berezovskii, assembly GCF_049115385.1. Lineage (NCBI taxonomy): Eukaryota > Metazoa > Chordata > Mammalia > Artiodactyla > Moschidae > Moschus > Moschus berezovskii. Next base: position 13,632,834 of record NC_142463.1, read on the forward strand.
TAAATCTGTGCTTGAGGAAAGGGTTTTTACTCCACCGATAAAGAGTATTAGAGAATTAAAATCATTTCCCCACTGAGAGTTTGAGGCTTATTTTACAAAAGTCAATATTTGAAAGAAACAGATCAACTGAAAACCCAGGTAGCTTGGGTAGGAATATCTTTCTGTCTAAGGGCTTGTTCCTCGGTCCTGTTTCTGACCCTTAACAACTCAGATAGCTCCGCCCACATAGTGACTCCTCCTAACTCACTCCCAGACACAGACATCTGCCCTCCTTCCTGTGCTGACTGCTTTCCCTCTTTTTAAATTTTTCTGTGTCTATGGAAATGTCTGTGGAGAAAATCATTATATACGGTATGGTATAAACTACAAACAAGTCACTTTTCTATCTGGGTGAAATACTGCTTTATACCATTCATAAACTAAACTTAGTCTCTTTTTTGAACACTCAATACCAATTTGCGGGATCATGTTCTTCCTACCATGTGGACAGCCAAAAAAATTGCGTGCGCGTGTGCTAAGTCTCTTCAGTCATGTCAGACTCTTTGCAACCGATGGACCGTAGCCCACCAGGCTCCTCCATCCATGGGATTCTCCAGGCAAGAATACTAGAGTGGGTCGTGCCCTCCTCCAGGGTATCTTCCCAGCCCAGGGGTCGAACCCACGTCTTATGTCGCCTGCATTGGCAGGCGGGTTCTTTACCACGAGCGCCACCTGGGAAGCCCTGAAAGCCCAAAGTAGCCCGTATCAGATGTCACTTCTGTCTTTGTCTTCAAGACTGAGCCTCAAGGTCAGCCTTCTCCCCACACCCTCTGTGCAGATACATCTGCAGCAGGAGTAGGCTCAGATATACAGGTTATAAGCCCTGCCTTTGGTTGTTCGCTTCTGCTCTGTATGGCCTGCCATCATCCAAAATCCTGACTTTCAGACCCAGGTAAAATTCCACCTCTTCTCCCAAATGAGGCTTCCCAAGCTCCTCCAGCATGTCGTTCTCCACTATCATGCCTGAGATTTCCAAACCACATCAGTCATCCTCCTAGTTCCCTAACCCCTCTCTTCCTCCGCCTCCACTCTCATCATCAATCCTCAGCCACCACTCCATGCTTATATCCTAGATCAGTTTTTTTTTAATCTGAAAATGTAGAAATTGAAGAAGAAAATGGATAATGTTTTTAAGTTTTCCCTTTCAAACAAAATTGTATACAGAATCTAGTTTATGAATGAGTGAGAAAAAGTCCAGTGTATAAAAAATAAATGACAGGGACTTCTCTGGTAGTCCAGTGGGTGAGAATCTGCCTCCCAATGCAGAGGATGTGGGATCCCTGGTAGGAGAATGAAGATCCCACATGCCGCAGGGCAGCTGAGCCCACACACAACTAGAGAAGCCCTTGCACCACAATGAAGAGCCCACCCAGTCAAAAATAAATAGGGCTTCCCAGGTAGCTGAGTGGTAAAGAATCCACCTGCCAATGTAAGAGACACAGGTTTGATCCCTAGTCTGGGAAGATCCCACATGCCATGGGGCAACCAAGCCCATTCACCACCACTATTAAGCCTATGCTCTGGAGCCTTGGAACCGCAGCTACTGAAGCCCACACATCTAGAGCTCCTGCTCCTCAACAAGAAAAGCCACTGCAATGAGAAGCCCAAGCGCTGCACCTAGAGAGTAGCCCCCACCCCTACAACTAGAGAAAAGCCCATGCAGCAACAAAGACCCAGCACAACCAAAATAAAATTAATTAATTTTTTAAATTTAATAAAATAAATGACAGGAGAAAGTAACAATGTAAATCAACTATACTCCAATAAAAATTTAAAAAAATAAAAAACATAAGTGATGGTATGGCAGATGAAGTGGATGGAGTACCTCGAGCCCTACTCTCTTAACTCCTCACACCCCAGAAACAGGCACCTCTAAGAACCACCTACAAGGGTCTGTGAAAACTCCACTCATATCTTTCTGCTTCGGGCTAGTAGCCAAACCATTGTTTCAGACTCTGGGCTAAACACATCCTGATGGACATGTAGGATGTGTTTGGGAAATATGAGAAGGCCTTCTGAAAGCCGAACCCATAAACTTGAAGATGTGAAGTATTCACAAAATACACTTACTTATAAGAACAATGATGAGTAGTCTGACAACTCCAAAAGCAGGAATCATTTCTTGAAAATTCTTGCAAAGAGATAAATGACAGTAATAATAACACAAGTTATCTATTGGCAAAGGAAATCTCAACTGTACTCCCCCTCCATCTGCTTTTTCATTTAAAACCAGTTCAGTTCAGTTCAGTTCAGTTCAGTCGCTCAGTCGTGTCCGACTCTTTGCGACCCCATGAATCACAGCACGCCAGGCCTCCCTGTCCATCACCAACTCCCGGAGTTCACTCAAACTCATGTCCACAGAGTTGGTGATGCCATCCAGCCATCTCATTCTCTGTTGTCCCCTTCTCCTCCCGCCCCCAACCTTTCCCAGCATCAGAGTCTTTTCCAGTGAGTCAACTCATCGCATGAGGTGGCCAAAGTATTGCAGTTTCAGCTTTAGCATCATTTAAAATAAAGGGTGTCTAATGTTTGCCAATCTAAGCATTGGTGTTAACAGTCCAGTTTTCAAATGTATTTGGGAAATACAGTGCCAGTATACTTTGGAGTGAAAATGAAACATGATATTCCTTGATATAGCAAGAAATACTCTGGACATAAGTAATAAAAAAATCAACTCAATATGTCGCAGATAGTTAATAGATGCTCTCAAACTAAATCTGGTGAAAATATTTCCAAGTTTTTTGTTTAATATTCATTTGATACAGCTTTACCCTCTTTCTAAGTAGGAGTTAGCAAAGACAGCTAAAATTTGAGCATTACCTTGATTTTTTTTAAGATAATTTTTTAAAAATTTAAAACACTGGTCCAAAAACACTCAGTTTGATTTTAGTTTCGAAAAGCCTCAGACCAACTTGCATTTACCCTCATGTGTTACCAGAGGACCAAGCAGACTCAGAAAGACACCTCTACTTCAACCCAAATTGCTTGTCCCTTCCCTTTAAAGTTATTAACTCTCTTCCCAGAGAGAGATGCTAAAATAGCTGTGTTAATTCTAAATCAGTTATTTTCAAACTGTTGTGACCAAGACTTACAGTAACAAATAATTTACATAAAAATCCAGCACACACATAAACAGTACTTTTATTATACATGATGCATGCTGAAATTTCTGTGTAAAAGGATTTTCACAGTCCCTTCAACTGAGTTCACAACCACTAATGTGATATAACCCAAAGTCTGAAAACCATTTTTCTAAATGACTTCTAGTTTTGGAACAGTTTTTTAATTGCTTCACATTTTTCCTCTTAGGGTATTTTTAAGGCACACCTATATGGTTAAAGGGTTAATTTAATCAGGACTTTACCCTGTTTTAAAAAGTGATTGGCATCTCACATACTATATCATGGTTGTGTAAAATGGTATGCCAATTTTGGAGGCATTTATATATAAAAATGTAAAGCCTTCATCCAGTAAATCCACTTCTAAGAATTTGCCTACAAAAGAATCACACAAATGCAAAAAGACAGGTAAAAGAACATTCCTGACAGCATTATTTTGAAATGTAAAAAGCTGTAATCACTCTGAATCTTTTCTTTCAATTAAAAATTGAATAAGTAGAGCTACTATATAGAAGATGCTGTGGAGCACTTGAAAAGACTGAGGTTGATTTCTGTGTCCTACTCACGTATCCTATGAGTTGATAGGAGACTTTATGTTAAGACGCAGAATAATGTAAGGGTAGTTCCATTTTTGTAGTGTTACTATTGGTAGAATTTTGAATACATGCAGAAAACATCTGAATGGATGTATATCAGACTGGTAACATACTAAATTGGGGGCTTTGACTTCTGTTTTTCAATTTTGAACTTTCTTTAGTCTTTATTACTTTTGAGATCAGAGATGAAAGGAAAACTCTTGTGGTCAGATGGAAGATGTGTTCTTAGTAAATATTGATAAATAAGATTCCCTGAACCAAATACCAGTAATTATTTTAAATTTTTTTCTTAAGGTCCATAGATTCATTCCCAAAATTCTTACCACGAGAACATTCATAAAATAGCCTCCCATCAGAGCATAGACTCCTCCTGAAGCACCCACAAGAGATTTGAGTGGGTCAAAGATGGAGCTGGCAAGGGATCCTAAAGAAATAAAACACAAAGAATTTCAGACATGACTATAAGAATCATGAAGGATAAATCTTTCTAATCTAAGGTAAAAGTTGGGGAAGCTTGGGCCATTGTATTAACAAACAACAAATTCACTTTGTTCCTTTCATACTAGAAAAGTATAGCCGTGTGATCTCTCTCAATTATTATGAAACATTAAATGTTCAAAATGAAGACAATATAACAGTGACAAAAACAAATACTCTGAAGCCAGAATTAGCAACTGTGTGACTTGAGCAATTTTTTTAATGTCTCTGTGCCTTTGTTTCCCTTTCTATAAAAATGGAGGTGTTAAATAGAACTTACTTCAGTGAGTTGTCAGGGGAAGTAAACGAGTTTACATGTACATTATGATTAGAATGCTCCCTGACATGTGTTAAATACTTGTTAGCTGTTGTTTCAAAATATCCTACACATTTAACCAAAACTATCAAAATACGTGAGACATTCCAACATTTTATTATCTATGGGCTAGCTTTCTCAGGGAGTCAAGATGTGGTCTCAGAATCCTTCTTAATATACCATTCAGTCAGTTTCACCAAGCAAGATGAAATTGTTTGCTAATTGAATCTAACCTTGTCTGAATCAAAACAAGGCTTTAGAACCACCTTACTCCAACTCTGAAGTGTTCCCTATACTGCTTAGTTCTGTTATTCCCTTGCCTTCAAGTCCCTCCTTCATTTTTTAAGATACAATACAATTCAGTACCTACTTTAGGACTGCCCTAGTGGTGCAGTGGTTAAGAATCTGCCTGCTAGTGCAGGGACGGAAGTTCGATTCCTGGTCCCGGAAGATCCCACATGCCATAAGACCACACCCCAGAGCGCATGCTCCACAACAAGAGTAGCCACTGCAATGAGAAGCCAACTGCAGAGTAGCCCCCACACCCCGCTCACCACAACTAGAGAAAGCCCAGCAACAAAGACCCAGTGTAGCCAAAAAGAAATTAAATAATTTTTAAAAAAGAAGTTCTCATCAAAAAGTAGCTACTTAATGCAAAAAGGGGAAGTGTCTGACCTTAGGAATCTGACAAATGTATGATCAAACAGTTATCAAAAAATGCAGACTCTAATAAATACTGATTTTTTTAAAATGTGATAAACTTGCTATGGAAGCACTTAGGAAAGAATGACTTTCTAAGCAGAAAGGTGGAGGCCCTGCTACTCTGAGAGGAGAGAGACAGCATTTTTTTTTAATTAATTTATTATAATTGGAGGCTAATTACTTTACAATATTGTGGTGGTTTTTGCCATACACTGACATCAATCAGCCTCGGCTGGATTGTCCCAGTGCACCAGCTTTGAGTGCCCTGTTTCATGGATCCAACTTAGATTGGTCATCTGTTTCACATATGATAATATACATGTTTCAATGCTATTGTCGCAAATCATCCCACCCTTGCCTTCTTCCACAGAGTTCCAAAGTCTGTTCTTTATATCTGTGTCTCTTTTGCTGTCTCACATATAGGGTCATTGTTACCATCTTTCTAAATTCCATATATATGCGTTAATATACTGTATTGGTGTTTTTCTTTCTGACTTCATTCTGTATAATAGGCTCCAGTTTCATCCACCTCTTTAGAACTGACTCAAAGCATTCTTTTTAATAGCTGAGTAATATTCCATTGTGTATATGTACAACAACTTTCTTATCCATTTGCCTGCCGATGGACCTCTAGGTTGCTTCCATGTCCTGGCTATTGTAAACAGTGCTGCAATGAACATTGGGGTACACATGAGGAGAGAGCATTTTGATTAAATTCTGAAGACACTTTAAGATTTGGATGGGAAAAAAAGGGGGAAGAAGGCCAGGATTTAGGGATCTGGAAAAGCAAAGACATAGAAACAAAGTTATATGGGTTACTGAAGATCAATGAGAAGCAGTCCATTAGGGTTAAAGCAGTGGTTCTCAAATGTTAACCTACAAGCTAGAGCTGGGGCAGTTGTATCTTAGTTATGAGAAATTTTATTTTTAAAACATAGGTGTCCACTTCTGGCCACAATGAAGTAACGCGACAAGATTTTTCCTCCTGCTTGAAAGCAATGGACAAAATATATGAAATAGTGGTATTAAAGATACTGGACATCAGAAAACAAGGGACAATGAACCCTAAGAAACAAGAAATAAATGAGTTGACTAACTGCCCAGCTACTGCCTTGAGAGAGACTGCAGGTAGCCATGCATGAAGGGGAAACCTAGGCAGATAACAGTAACCTTCACGTTGATGAGATAGAGTCTAGAGTCTGGGTCTATATAGAGCTCAGCAGCGGGAGTTCAGACTCCTTCCAAGTAACTTAACTGAGTTATAGAACAAATCTAAAGAATACTTACATGAATACAATAATACCCACCATCCAAAGACAAAATGTCTAGCATCCAAACAAAAACTCAAGACATGCAAAGAAGCATGAAATTATGACCCATACTGAAGAGAAAAAAATCAGTTAAAACCTACCAAAACTAAAAAAAAACCTAAAAGTAAATTTATTTATGATCTAGCAGTCCCACCCAGAGGGAACTATAACTTGAAAAGATACACACACCCCAGTGTTCATTGTAGTACTAGTTACAATAGCCAAGACATGGAAGCAACCTAAATAACCATCGACAGATGAATGGATAAATAAGATTGGTGTATATACACAAGAGAATATTGTTGTTCAAGTCATGTCTGACTCTTTTGCAGCCCCCTGGACTGTAGCCCTCCAGGCTCCTCTGTCCAAGGGATTTCTCAGGCAAGACTACTGGAGTCGGTTGCTATTTCCTTCTCCAGGGGATCTTTCTGACCCAGGGATTGAACCCACATTTCCTACATTTCAGGCAGATTCTTTGCCACTGAGCCATCAGGGAAGCCTCACAATGGAATATTAGTCATAAAAAAAGCGTGAAATAATACCATTTGCAGCAACACAGGTGAATGTAGAGATTATCATACTAAATGAGGTAAGCTATAGAGAGAAAGACAAATATCATATGATATTGTCTATATGTGGAATCTGTAAAAAATGATACAAATGAAATTATTTTTAAAACGGAAATGGACTCACAGGATAGAAAACAGACTTATCGTTACCAAAAGGGAAGAGGGAAGATAAATTAGGAGTCTGGGATTAATATATACAACTATTATATATAAAATAGATAACTAACAAGGGCTTACTATATAGAACAGGGAACTATACTCAATATCTAGTAGTAACTTATAAGGGAAAAGAATCTGAAAAAAAAAGTGTGTGTGTGTGTGTTCAACTGAATCACTTCTGTACTCCTAAAACTAACACAACATTTTAAATCAACTATTTTAATTTTTAAAAAATCTACCCAAACTGACACAGGTGTAAGATTTAGCAAATAAGGGCAATAAATAATTATTTCAAATATATTCAATGTGTTCAAAAGTTAAATAGCAATAAAACAGGCTCAAATCAAACTTCTAAAGAAGAAAAGTACAACGTCTAAGATGAAATAATAAACTTGTTGAGTTGATTGACCAATTAGACACAGCAAAAGAAAAGTTTAGTGAACATGAAGATGTGGCAATAGAACTGTCCAAAATAAAACACACAGGGGACTTTGCTGGCAGTCCAGTGGTTAAGAGTCACCACTTCCACTCCAGGAGACACAGGTTCAATCCCTAGTCAGGGACTAAGATCCCCCATGCCATGGGGTTAAAAAAAAAAGAAGAATATTTTTTAAAATATATACAGCATCAATGAGCTATAGGTCAATTTCAAGCAGCCTCATAATATCTATAATAAGTGCATAATTGGAGTCCCCAGAAAAGAAGAATGAAGGCAGATAAAAGATACTTGAAGAAATAATAGCCAAATTTTTTCCAAAGTTTTGTGAAAACTATAAACCCACAGATCCAAGAACCTCAACAAACCCGACACAGGAATCATGAAGAAAACTACAACAAGGCATAACAAAATCACATCTTCAAAACAGTGAAAGTCTTAAAAGTATCTAGAATAAAAAGACATGCTTCATACTGAGAAACAGGTAAGGATGACAAAAGATTTACCATCAGAAACAATGCAAATGAGAATGACAGTAGAGCAACGTTTTAAAGCAAAGAAAGGAAAATACTGTCAAGCTAGGACTCCAAACCTCAAAATCTATTACAAAAATGAAGGCAGAAGACAGATTTTCTTTGTCAGACATACAGAGGCCGAAATAATTGATGACTAGCATTTCCATGCCATAAGAAATGTTAAACGCAATCTTCAGGAAGAAGGAAAAAGATATTAGATGGAAAAATAAAGCTACACAAAGGATAGGGAGCACTAGAAATGGTAAGAACATGGGCAAATATACAGGATTTTGTTATTTAAATCTCTTCAGAAGTTCATTGTTTAACAGTTAAACGATTGGACTACTAGAAATAATAAGTGACTTTATCAAGCTTAGAGGGTACAAGATCAATACCAAAAAAATCAACTGTATTTCTGTGTAATAGCAATGAAAATCAGAAATAGAAAATTTAAAAATAGTACTATTTACAGTACATCAAAAATATTAAATGTAGAAATAAATATGACCCCAAAAATGTGCAAGCCCTAAACACTGAAAGCTAAAGAAGATGCCGAAAGGAATTCTGAAAGACCTAAATAAACAGAAGTCTATACCTTGTTCGTCTGTTAGAAGACTCTGATATTGTTAAAATGTCAATTCTCCCCCAGTTGATCTAAAGATACATTTCCATCCTAATCAAAATCCCAATAGACTATCTTATAGAAATTGACAAACTGATTCTCAAGTTTACGTGGAAATGCAGAGGACCTAGAATAACCAAAACAACTTGAAAAAGAGCAAAGTTGGAGCACTGAGGTGTCCCAATTTCAAAACTTAATAGAAAACTAGTTAATCAAGATAGTATGGAATTGATATTCAGTTCAGTTCAGTCGCTCAGTCATGTCTGACTCTGCGACCCCATGAACCACAGCACGCCAAGCCTCCCTGTCCATCACCAACTCCTGGAGTTTACCCAAATTCATGTCCATTGAGTTGATGATGCCATTCAACCATCTCATCCTCTGTCGTTCCCCTTCTCCTCCTGCCTTCAATCTTTCCCAACAAAAGGGTCTTTTCAAATGAGTCAGCTTTTTGCATCAGGTGGCCAAAGTTTTGGAGTTTCAGGTTCAACATCAGTTCTTCCAATGAACACCCAGGACTGATCTCCTTTAGGATGGACTGGTTGGATCTCCTTGCAGTCCAAGGGACTCTCAAGAGTCTTCCCCAACACCATACTTCAAAAGCATCAATTCTTTGGCGCTCAGCTTTCTTTATAGCCCAACTCTCAAATCCATACAAAACTACTGGAAAAACCATAGCCTTGACTAGACAGACCTTTGTTGACAAAGTTTTCTGAATGTTGAGCTTTAAGCCAACTTTTTCACTCTCCTCTTTTACTTGCATCAAGAGGCTCTTTAGTTCTTCTTCACTTTCTGCCATAAGGGTGGTGTCATCTGCATATCTGAGGTTATTGATATTTCTCCCAGCAATCTTGATTCCAGCTTGTGCTTCTTCCAGCCCAGCGTTTCCCATGATGTACTCTGCATATAAGTTAAATAAGCAGGGTGACAATATACAGCCTTGACGTACTCCTTTTCCTATTTGGAACCAGTCTGTTCCATGTCCAGTTCTAACTGTTGCTTCCTGACCTGTATACAGGTTTCTCAAGAGGCAGGTCAGGTGGTCTCGTATTCCCATCTCTTTCAGAATCTTCCAGTTTATTGTGATCCACACAGTCAAAGGCTTTGGCATAGTCAATAAAACAGAAATAGATGTTTTTCTGGAACTCTCTTGCTTTTTCCATGATCCAGCAGATGTTGGCAATTTGATCCCTGGTTCCTCTGCCTTTTCTAAAACTAGCTTGAACATCTGGAAGTTCACGGTTCACATATTGCTGAAGCCTGGCTTGGAGAATTTTGAGCATGACTTTACTAGCATGTGAGATGAGTGCAAAACACAACAGAAAGTCCAGAAATAAACCCACATATATATGGACAACTGATTTTGACAAGATGCAAAAGCAATTTATTAAAGAAAAGATTGTCTTCTCAACCAATGATGCTGGCACAATTAGACATTTACATGCAAAAACGTGATATTTCAGTCCATACCTTGCACCATGTATAAAAATGGATCATATACCTATATGTAAAGTCTCAGATTATAAAACTTCTAGAGCAAAACACAGAAAAAATCTTTGTGATTTTAGATTAGTCAAAATTTCTTGAATATGACACTAAAAGCATAATTCCTAAAATTTAAAAACTGATAAATTATACTTAATCAAAATTCAGAAATTTGAGTCTTCAGAATGTACTATTAAGAGAAAAAACAAGCAATAGACTCAGAGGCAGTATTTATAAGTCATATATCTGATAAAGAACTTAGAATATATAATAAGGAATGTAAATCAATTTTTTAAAATATTTGTTTGTATCTGTGTCAGGTCTTAGCTATGGTTCGTTGCGGCCTTAGTTGTTCTACGGCATGTGGGATCTTAGTTTCCCAACCAGGGCTCGAACCCATGCCCCCTGCATTGAAAGGCAGATTCTTAACCACTGGATCACCAGGGAAGTCCCTAATTCAGTTTTTAAATTGGCAAAAGATTTAAACATACACACTTTACCAAAGAAGATGTATGGGTAGCAGCTAAGCACATTAAAAGATGCTCACCATCATTGTCATTAGGAAATGCAAATTTAAACACAATGAAATACCTTTATATACCTAACAGACTGGCTAAAATTAAAAGACTGATCATACCAAGTGTTGATGAGGAGATAGAGGAGCTGAAACTTACGGCGGGAATGTAAAACTATACACTGTTACCATATTGACTTAATTCCACTTGCAGATATTAATATATACACAAGAGATTCATGAAAAAACTTGTACACAAATATTCATGACAGTGTTATTCATAATAGACAGAAGTGAAAACTACCCTAATGTCCACCAAATGGTGAATGGATAAAGAAAATGTGGTATATCCGTACAATGGAATATCATCCACCAATGAAAAGGAATGTGGTACGGATACACACTACAACACGGGGGAAGGATGAAAACATTATGCTTAAAACAAGTCAAGGAAAGACCACATATTTTATTATTTCATTTATATGAAATGTGTAGAATGGGTAGATATAAAGAGACAGATATTAGATTAGTGGTTGCCTGCTGCAGATGCTGATTGCAGCCATGAAATTAAAAGACGCTTACTCCTTGGAAGGAAAGTTATGACCAACCTTGGTAGTATATTAAAAAGCAGAGACATTACTTTGCCAACAAAGGTCCATCTAGTCAAGGCGATGGTTTTTCCCGTGGTCATGTATGGATGTGAGAGTTGGACTGTGAAGAAAGCTGATCGCCAAAGAATTGATGCTTTTGAACTGTGGTGTTGGAGAAGACTCTTGAGAGTCCCTTGTACTGCAAGGAGATCCAACCAGTCCATTCTAACAGAGATCAGTCCTGGGTGTTCATTGGAAGGACTGATGCTAAAGCTGAAACTCCAATACTTTGGCCACCTCATGCGACGAGTTGACTCACTGGAAAAGACTCTGATGCTGGGAAAGGTTGGGGGCGGGAGGAGAAGGGGATGACAGAGAATGAGACGGCTGCATGGCACGACCGACTCTGTGGACATGAGTTTGAGTGAACTGCAGGAGTTGGTGATGGACAGGAAGGCCTGGCATGCTGTGATTCATGGGGTCGCGGAGAGTCGGACACGACTGAGCGACTGAACTGAACTGAAATGAACTGAAGTGATTTATGGGGTCGCAAAGAGTCGGACAAGACTGAGCGACTGAACTGAACTGAACTGAACTGATACATTAAATATGTACAAAGTTTTGTATGTCAATTACGCCTCAAAAGTTATTTTTTTTTAATGTTTTATGTTATGTAAACATGTCTAACATCTCCATATATATTCTTCCCTGAAGAAAAAGGAGAAAAGAATAAAAGGCAGTGGGGCCAGATGGTGGAGGGTAATACAGAGCAATCTGAGACATTTCAGGGACTTTCTGGTTCAATGGTTGAAAACCCACCTTCCAATGCAGGGAACCTGGGTTAATTGCCCCATGGCAACTAAAGCCCACCTGCCACAATGAAGACCCACCCAGCCCAGCTCCCCTTCCCCCCCCCAAAAAAAAAATCTTGGATGTTTCAACTTTTTTATCAGCCACTGTAAATGTTTTAGGAAGGATGTGTTTGAGGAAGGTGACCAGCAGCAGTGTGAAGGAGAGACCGATACAGCAAAGAGATACCTGCCAAAAGGTATTGCAAAAATAGGCAGAGGATGTGAGCAGGTTATTCACGTTCTCTCCTCTCTCTCTGTACACTGAAACTGGGGCACAGCTGATTCCACAGGTTGAAATCCAGCTGTGGGGGAAACAAGCATAGATACTGGAGCCAGGAAAAACGAATGTGTGCAGGAACACATGGAGGAGGTGGAACAACAGCATCCACAAAGGCAGGGGGGAAGTGAGTAGGGGAGCTGCGTCACTAGGCCTGGCCAGGCCCATCGGCGTCCCACTCTCCACCCCACTGCTTGGAAGCAGGCACAGTTGTGACTGGTAAAGTTTTGAGCACTGCCGTGGATCGGATGGGGTCCTCCCCCTCCCCAAAATACGTTTAAGTCCTAACCCCCAACACTGCAGAATGTGACCTTATTTGGAAAAAGGATTGTTACAGATGTGACTGGGTAAGAGGAGGTCATATTGGCCTTGGAAACTAATACAGCCATCCCCTGCAATACAGGTGTATTCACTTAGAAATTACATGTATCGATATATGTACCGCTTCTTTAATGTTTTGTAAAATCACAAACATAGAATTTTAAAGGATGGGACTTATTGATATTTTTATATTATATATATTATATTTATATTATATGATATTTTAAAATTATTTTTACTTCATTAATGATACAAAAAATTCTTATCAAGAAATAAAAAGACATGGGGGAAACTGAAATGCATATTACTAAGTGAAACCAATCTGCAAAGGCTACATAGTGTATGATTCCAATTATATGACATTCTGGAAAAGGAAACAGTGGAGACAGTAAAAAGATACCCTTTATAATAGTATAATGATGGATACATGTCAGTATACATTTGTCCAAAACCACAGAATGTACAACACCAAAGATGAACCCTAGTTTTAAAGGACTTTGGGTGATTATGATGTCATCAATGTAGGTTCATCAGTTGTAACAAATGTACCAATCTGTTGATAATGGAGGAGGCTATGGACATGAGGTTGAGTGAACTCCGGGAGCTGGTGATGGACAGGGAGGCCTGGCGTGCTGCGATTCATGGGATCACAAAGAGTCGGACATGACTGAGTGACTGAACTGAACTGCACTGATGCAGGTGTTGGGGCAGGGGATGAATGGGAAACTTCAGTACTGTCCTCTCAGTTTTGCCGTGAACCCAAAACGGCTCTAAAAATTAGTCTTAAAACAAAAAAAAATCTTTCAATGAGCAGTGTTATTAAATAAGGGCTTCCCAGAACCCACCTACCAATGTAGGAGATACAAGAGACACAGGTTCAATCCTTGGGTCGGGAAGATCCCCTGGAGGAGGGCTGGCAACCCACTGCAATATTCTTGCCTGGAGAATCCCATGGGCAGAGGAGCCTGGCGGGCTACAGTCCACGGGGTCGCAAAGAGTCAGACACGGCTGAGGCAGCTTTCCACGCATGCACATTATTAAATAAGCATCATTGTATTTTAAAACCCTGGTTAAATATCACGCCATAGAAATGCAAAGATTTTTTTTCAACTCAGCAAAGTTTTACTTTAATGTTATGTTTGCTCATAAATGACTCTGAAAAAGCTGATATTCTAGAGACTAACATGCTGAGGTCTAAAGCAATGTCAAGGCCACTGAGAACGTCCTTCAGGAAAGAGACTGTGCTCTAAATCTCCCCCACATGGGGCACGAGCAGCAGAAAGGGGGTACTGGGGCAGACAAATAAATACACATGGTCTTAGCTTTGCCACCAGGGCTGGCAACCCAGGACCCCAACGCACATGATCGGAGGTCAATTGCTTGGAACTTCCAAAGCCTCCCAAATGTTTGGGTCTTAGAGGGAAAGGCTGAGGTTTTGGGAGGGCCCGTGTGCCAGCTGGAAGGGCCCTCAGCCAGCTCCCTCCTCCTGCTCCAGCCCCAGGGAGAGCCTAACTCCCTGCTGGCCAGGCCTGCTGGGCCCTGGGATGGGGGCAGACTTTCACCCCAGCAGCCCCTGCCGAAGGGACATTTTGGTGTTCCCTGCCATGCAGTGTCAGGTGTTGAGCTCTGGCAGTGGCCCTGAAGCAGAAATAAGCCAAATGCACATGAAAAATGGTGACTGCCCAAGACACTCGTAGTTATACTGGCACAGGGTTGTCATTCTTCTCAGGGGTAGATTTGTGATTGCTGGGCCTTAGGAAGAGGGAGTGGGGGGCTGTTGAGGCTCCTTGCCTGGGTGGAATGGCAGGTGAGAGGAGGAGGCAAGGGTCCCGAGGCAGGGGGTAGGGGCTTGGCACCTGCAGCTAGGGGCTACCGATACCTTCATGTTTATTACCAGAGTGTGGGATGCTCTGGGGAGGGTGGGGCACATGGTGCTGGCAGCCTCTACCCAGTAGTGTGTGTGTTGGCTGTGAGGAAGGGCAACGGTCCAAGCATCTGTGGCAAGGCCCAATCAGGAATCTGCCCTAAAGGTGGCCGAAGCAGCCCACCTGTAACAGAGCCCTGCTCCCAAAGGCAAAGGGCCAGCCCAGCAGGGTGACCTCCCAGGCATGGGCAAGCCAGGCTGAACCCAGCCACAGCAGGAGATGCAAGGGAAAGTGGTGGTAATAACAGTGGTAGGAGAAGTGGGTAGGGCACAGTGAATGCAGGGTGGGCCCAGCGGCCAGGGCCCATCCATCAGAAGGCAAAGTAGCACTCCTTGGGGTGGCCCACATGGTCCAGGCAGGTGTACTGGCTCATGGGCAGGGGTCTGCACATCTGCACCAGCAGGCTCCTCCTCCAGGGATGGAAGGTGGCCCTGGATCATCTCCCCATTCATGAAGCCCTGGATGTAGTCCCAGGCTTCAGGGGCTCTGTCCACCATGTACCAGAGCTTAAAGCGTGCAGAATGTTCATTCCTCAGTTTCTCCAGCTCGGGCTGCAGCAGTGTCCTTCTCGGTCTGGTTGGCAAACAGCAGGTGACACATGGTGCGATCACTGGGGTCCTTCATGATGGCATGGATCACCTGCAGCATTGAGGGTGATGCCAGTCCCTCCTGCAATCATGCCCACAGACTTCAGCATCTTGAAGACAGGGTTGGATTTCTTGTCCAGACAGATGGCAAACTTTGCTTTGCCCTGGTAGACCAGGAGCCCATTGGAGCCCCAGCACTCAAATGGTGTCTCCAATTTTAGTGCTTTCCTCGTACTGGGACATCTTTCCTCCAGAGGGAAACGTGGGATGGGTGTCTTTAAAGTAAACCTGGATGACCAGGTCCACAAAGCCCTGGTCGTCATCACTGGAAACAGGCGTTTAGGGCCAAAGGACCAGGTTCCTGTTGATTCAAGCAGAGGGCTAGATGTGCTGGCCAACGGGGAGGCCCAGGATGTGCTGGGGTGACGGCAAAGCAAAGCAGAACCGCCGGGTATCCTGGCTGATGACCTCCTTGTTGATGAGCCACAGCGGGTCCTTGATGTCCCAACTCTGGAGCATGATGGCTGGGGTGGAGCGCTGAAACAGTTTCCTGAGGAGGCTGCAGAGGAGCCACACTGGGCCCCCATATGGCACCACTCTGCACTCACTCCACAGCCGCCACCACCAAGACCCACAAAGATGTAATTTTAAGTTTGGTTATTTTCCATAGAAATTTTTTTCTTAATCACTTAAAATATGAAATTAAACAAGTGATGCCCAGTTTCAACTGGAAGAATTGCATCATTGTCTGTGTGTGTGTGTGCGTGCGTGTGTGTGTGTGTGTGCGTGTGTGTGTGCGTGCGTGCGCGTGTGCGCGCGTGCGTGTGCACGCGCGTGCGTGTGTGTGTGAGCGCGCACACACTGTCTCTTCAGTTGCATCTGACCCTTTATGAGGCTATGGACTACAGCCCGCCAGGCTCCTCAGTCCACGGGATTCTCCACAACACTGAGTGGGAACACTGGAGTGGGTTGCCATTTCCTCCCCCAGAGGATCTTCCCCACTAAGGGATGGAACCAGTGTCTCCTGTGTCTCCTGCACTGCAGGCAGATTCTTTACCCTCTGAGCCACCGGGGAAGCCCCATCATTGTATATGCTTATTCCAATTATACAAAAAATTGTTGTAATATGGCTATTAATTCCCACCTTCCCTAACATCAGTCAGTTGTTCTTGCAAACTAATCAGAAAGTGTTACAATCAGTAAGTTTAAAATTTACTAAAACTCTCCACTGAGAAATTTTAAATCAGATGAGAAAAGTGTTTGCTGGCTTTTTTAAGTGTGAACTTAAAAGAGTTACTTCATCTTCTTCGGCAGCAAAAATCACATAATGATGGAATGATTTCCAATAACCAGTTTTCAAAATGCCCTTTTCAAAGCATGAGTGTTTCTGGAAAAGCAGTTACATTCTCACTCCTTAAGAGAAAAATACTACTGTGTCTTCAAAGGGACATCTTTTGTGTTTGCTTTTCAGCATCTGTAAAGTAGCTTACTAGTGAAAGCCTTTTGTTATCACAGAAAAAAAAACAGACACCCAACTTTTTAAAAGAAAAATACATAAACTAATCAGTAAATGAGCAAAAAATAAGAGGAATCCCTCTCGCTCATTTCAGGACTTAACAGCTACAGTGGTACTAACCGTGAGGTATTGGTAGAGAGATAGACACACTGATCAATGAAACAAAACAGAGAACCCAGAAACAGTTCCATGAGACTACAACCACCTGATTTTTGACAAGGTATAAAAGCAGCTTTTTGGCACCCTACTCCAGTACTCCTGCCTGGAAAATCCCATGGACAGAGGAGGCTAGTAGGCTTCAGTCCATGGGGTTGCGAAGAGTCAGACATGACTGGGTAACTTCACTTTCCCTTTTCACTTTTATGCATTGGAGGAGGAAATGGCAACCCACCCCAGTGTTCTTGCCTGGAGAATCCCAGGGACAGGGGAGCCTGATGGGCTGCCACCTATGGGGTCGCACAGAGTCGTACACGACTGAAGTGACTTAGCAGCAGCAGCAGCAGCAAAAGCAACTCAGTGAAGGAAGAATGATCTATTCAGCAGTTTATTCTGATATTCACAGACAAAAAGGAAAATCTGAACCTCATGCTTTAACTGCTGCTGCTGCTGCTAAGTCGCTTCAGTCGTGTCTGACTATGTGTGACCGCATAGACGGCAGCCAACAGGCTCCACCGTCCCTGGGATTCTCCAGGCAAGAACACTGGAGTGGGTTGCCATTTCCTTCTCCAGTGCATGAAAGTGAAAAGTGAAAGTGAAGTCACTCAGTCATGTCCGACTCATCATGACCCCATGGACTGCAGCCTACCAGGCTCCTCCGTCCATGGGATTTTCCAAGCAAGAGTACTGGAGTGGGTTGCCATTGCCTTCTCCGCATGCTTTAACTAGCCAACTCAAATAAATCACATATTTAAATGTAAAGTGCAAAACATAACTTTAGAAGATAACAGAGAATAAATTCAAAACTTAGGGCTCAGTGAAGAGTTCTTAGACATGACACCAAAAGCATGACTCATAAAAGGAAAAAACTGATAAACTAGACCTCATCAAAACTAAAAACTTTTGCTCTGTGAAAGATTCTGCTAAGCCAATGAAAACATAAGCTACAGACTGAGAGAATATCTGTAAACTACATATTCTATAAAGGACTGGGTCTGGGATATATAAAGAAGTCTCAAAATTTAACAGTCAAAAAAATCTAATAAGATAAGTGGGCAAAATTCACGAACAGATATTTCACTGAAGAGGATACATAAATGGCAAATAAGCACATGAAGAGATGCTTACCATCATTAGCCAACTAGGGAAGTGCAAGTTAAGACCATGATGAGATCACACACATGTGAGCACAGCTAAAATTAAAAATAGTGACAGTGGACTTCCCTGGTGGTCCAGTGGTTAAGAATCCACCTGCCAACTTAGGGGACACAGGTTCGATCCCTGGTCCAGGGAGATTGCACATGCTGCAGGACAGCTAAGCCCACGCGCCACAACTACTGAAGCCTGTGTGCCTAGAGCCCGTGCTCTACAACAAGAAAAGCCACTGTAATGAAAAGCCCGCACACCACAGCTAGAGAGCAGCCTCCACTCGCCGCAACTAGAGAAAGCCCGAGTGTAGCAGCAAAGACCCAGCTCAGCCAAAAATAAATAAATGTTTTAAAAAATAGTGACAACACCAAATGCTGGTGAGGATGTGGAAAACTGAATTGCTTACACAGTACTGGGAGGAAAGTGAAATGGAACAGCCATTCTGGAAAACATTTTGGCTGGTTCTTAAAAAAACTAAATATGCAACTACCATACAACTCAACCAACTTGCTCTTGGGCATTTATCCTAGAGAAATGAAAACTCAAGTTCACAAAACTATACTTACGTTTTAAAAAACCTGTAAACAAATGCTTACTGGAACTTTATTTGTAATAACCAAAACCTGGAAACAATACAGATATCCTCCAGTGAGTGAACGATTAAACCAGTGGTAGTACTCCATCCGTACCTTTGAATACTACCCAGCAATAAAAATGAATAAACAGTTGATATATGCAATAACCTACATGACTCTCCAGAGACTTATGCTGAGTGAAGAAAGCTAATCCTCAATGGCTATACACTGTATTATTCTATTTACATAACATTCTTGAAGTGAGAAAATTACAGAAACAGAGAACAGATTAGTGGGGTTGTCAGCGGGGTGGAAAAAAAAGGGGGTATGGCTATAAAAATGAAACTGTGAGGAATCTTTGTGATGTTGGAAATATTTTGTACTTTGACTGTATCAGTGTGGATATCCTGATTAGGATACTGTACTGTGGTTTTGTCAGCTGTTACCATTGGGGGTAACTAGTTAAAGGGTATATGAGACCTATAGGTATTTATTTCTTACAGTGTGAATTTATAAGTATCTCAAAATAAAAAGTTTAATTTTTTAAAGTTTCTGATAAATAAATGGATAGATAGGAGTTCTAATATTTCCTGCCCACACCCTAATGAATTTTCGGCATACCCAATTTGAGAGATCACTGGCATATGCTGCTAGTCCCTACCCAGTCTTTGGGTCCCTTTAGCTATTCTCGATGTTCTCTTGAAGTTATCTTTCTTGAATGCAAATTTGATCACGTTATTTCCCAAAATCATGAGTCTTGGGACATAAGGACCTTCTGGCTTTAGTCCTTTATCCAGTACATACACCTGGACACCAAACTACTCAGTTTCCAGTTGTGCAGAACTCTGACTCTGCGGTCCCTGAGAATGGCACAAAGACCTCTCGATGTGCTTACCTCTAGTGAACTTATTTCTAAACTTAACAGGAGCCCTAGCGCATATTAGGAAAGCAGTAAATCTTGATTTAAAAGTTTATTACCTTTGCTTATTACCTCCTAAGAGTGCAGAGATGTTGATTCTGTGTTATATTCGGAACACTAACCTGCTATCACTCCTGCCAGGTACACCAGCCCCACTCGGAGGCCTTTGTGGACCATTTCCAAGGGGATACCCAGACCGAGCTGCATAATAAGATTCCCCAGGATGTGCTGAACTCTGCAAAGACAAACACCATTGTCAAACATTATGACTAGCCCAGGCAGTTATTTCCTTGGGAGGTTAACAGGCATTGATATGTTGTTTCTAGTTTAGAACATGCTTAATATGAATTCCATTTTCTAATTTTTTCAGATGACTTTTTAAAGAGATAAAATCCTACATGGAGCTTCAATATGTGAAGCAGATAAAAAGACATTTTAGAAATATACATTTACTTTATAAGTTTTGTTTTACAGTAATTACTGATAATGTCAAACAGAGCAATGAGGAAGCTTTAAGGAATGGAATATAAGCTTGCAATTATGGGTTTAGCTGACAGTTGCCATCACATGCGGAGAAGGCAATGGCAAGCCACTCCAGTACTCTTGCTTGGAAAATCCCATGGATGGAGGAGCCCAGTAGGCTGCAGTCCATGGGGTCACTAAGGGTCAGACACGACTGAGCGACTTTACTTTCACTTTTCACTTTCACACATTGGAGAAGGAAATGGCAACCCACTCCAGTGTTCTTGCCTGGAGAATCCCAGGGAAGGGGGAGCCTGGTGGACTTCCGTCTATGGGGTCACACAGAGTTGGACACGACTGAAGTGACTTAGCAGCAGCAGCAGCAGCCATCACATGTCAGCCTCAGCACTTGATTTTGTTTTAGTTGCACAGTAATATTGAGAGAATACTAATTCACTCACATTGAGTTGAAATTTCAGTAGGTTTTTAAACATCTCTTGCAAGCTCAGGGTAGTCTTTGATAAAACAGAGGCGGTGGGACTTCCCTGGTGATCCAGTGGCTAAGATTGCACTCACTCCTAATGCAGGAGGCCTGGATTTGATCCCTGGTCAGGGAACTAGATCCCACATGCCACAGCTAAGACCTGGCACAGCCAAAGAAATAAATAAAACAGATATGGCAAGAGAAACCTCATTGCCAGTTCTGTATTTAAAAGGTTTTAAATTTACCAGAATGGAAAAAAATAAAAATGTTTACCTAGTAACACTAGCTAAACTTGGTTTCTCTCATATAAATATACTATAATTTGGTATATGACACCGTTGAGTACAAATGCTTTTTATTATAGTTTATAAATATGGAAAAATATTTTTAAGTGATATTGACATTATTTTGCTTGTCAAACCCCATAAGCACCTATGAAAACTCCCTGAATGTCATTTGGCAAATTTCCATATAACAGTAATCCTTAATTTAGTTTCTATGTAGCAAAATGCTTTAGTTTTTTTGAGTGGGCATGGTGAATCAGAATTCTGAGCGAGGTCATAAAAGGCTATTAGCATTTAAGAGACTGTAAGCAAAACTAAAAGGCAGGCACTGCATCACCCATTGCTTGTATTATTCTAAATTATTTTACACCCATCAAAATGTTGATGAATTACGTTTTTAACTTTGGTAGAGGTGGGAAGGAAGGCACTGGCAATTCACATTTTAAAGGAAACATTTAACAACACCACACAACTTGGGGGACACAGTTCTGGTTTGGTGACAATTTGGTCTCTTTTCATTGGTATTCCTCCATAAATACCAATATTAGGCAGTTACAGTACAGAGTCCACTGGACTTGGAGTTAGCACTAGTGGGTGGAGGTCCTCACTCTACAAATGACTGCATCCCGTGAGCCTCACACAAAACAGCGGGAGCAGTGCTCACCTCCTAGGGTTGCCAGGAGCATCAAACAAGAGTATGGATATAAAAGTGCCTGACCAATAATAAGGGCTTCCCTGGTGGCCCAGGGGTTAAAGCGTCTGCCTGCAATGCAGGAGACCTGGGTTTGATCCCTGGGTCGGGAAGATCCCCTGGAGAAGAAAATGGCAACCCACTCCAGTATTCTTGCCTGGAGAATACCATGGACAGAGGAGCCTGGTGGGCTACAGCCCATGGGGTCGCACCAACTATAGCACAGGGAACTGTGCTCAATGTTCTAGAACAACCTCACTGGGAAAAGAATTTGAAAAAGAATAAATACATGTACATGTATAACTGAATCACTTTGTTGTACACCTGAAACTAACACAGCATTGTTAATCAACTACAGTCCAATATAAAGTAAAAAGTTAATAAAGGACCAAATGTTCAGGGTTATGGTTACTTACAGTCACCTCTGACATCAGTGACTCAACTGTCATTCCTTACCCAGCATGAACCAGCATGTACGAGATAAATCTCCAGGCTTCCTCCCGCTTCTCAGGACGGTAGATAAAGGGACTCTCCAAGATGCCTGTGTCCAAGGTGATCCACTGTTTCTGAGGCTTCCATACAGCATAGTAAATAAACACCGCCAGCTGACAGGGAGGGGCAGACACTAAAGTTAACCATACCTGCTGCAGAAAGCGGCCCCATTAAAGCCCGCGGGCACTACCTCTGTTTGAAATAATTTGCTCTTAAGAGGGCTGCTCCACAGCATGTGCCCAGACGGCAGGAATTCAGTTCCCTGCGTGTACCTGACCATATAACTGTAGGCATCTCCTTCCTCTTCCAGCAGTTAGGAGCAGCCCTAGAGCAGACTTCAAAGAATCTTTCCTGAACCCACTTTCCCCTCCTCCTCTGCCCTCCTCTTCCCACATGCACCATTTGGCCATTCATTTACAACTAAATGTGAAATTAGGTCACTGCTGGCTTCTGAAAAATAGAGGCAGGAAAGGGAAAAATAGTGACTTTACAGTGGGAAAACCAGGCAAACATGACCTTAACCAAGTGATGAAGGCTCATGTCACAGGGATGTCATGTGGATGTCCCCCATTCCCTAATGTGATGTGATGAGAAGGGTACTTCACTTCTGTGGTCTTCCTCCCGCAAACCCATAACTCCAGTCTAACCATGAGAAAAAAACATCAGACAAACCCAGACAGAGGGACATTATATAGGATACCTGGCCAGTACTCCTCAAGACTATCAAAACCATGGAAAGCAAAGACTGAGCATCAGAGATCAGAGTAGACTGGGGAGATGTGACAACTAAACACAGTGTGATGCCCTGGGTTCGAAAGTACAAAAGGGACAGAAAGAGGTCACCGATGGAAAAACTGGCAAAATTCAAATTAAGCCTAGAGTTTAGTTAATACTAATATATCAATATGAGTGTCCTAGTTTTGACAAATGTAAATCTATGAAAATGTAAGATATTAACATTGGGAGAAATTGGGTAAGGGGCATAAGGAACTCTCTTACTATCTCTGTAACTTTTCTATAAAGCTAAAATTACTCCAAAATAAAAAATTTGCTTTAAAAAATTATTTGGCAGCACCACTCAGTCTGCAGGATCTTAGTTTCTTGACCAGGGATTGAACTCAGGCCCCTGCAGTAAAAGTATCGAATTCTAACCTCTGAACGGCCAGGGAATTCCCCCTTTTCTTTTTTAATGTACAGTCTATCACCTCCAGCATAATATTGAGTAGAAATGGTGATGGTGGGCATTCTTGTCTTATTTTTGGTTCTAAAGGAAAAAACAATTTTAACATTTCATTGTTTGTAGTATTAAGCCCCTAAGATGGTCCTCAAGGGTCCTCACCACTTAATATTCACACCCTTGAACAGTTTCCTCCTTCAATGAATCAGGGCTGGTTTCTGTGTCTGCCCCAACCAAAACAGCACTGACAAAAGCTTCTTTCAGGAACGCCACATTTTGCCCTTATCTTTATATAAGCCCTAAGAGGCCAGGTCCCTATGATAGTTAACTTTATGCAACAGTATTTGGTCAAATATCATTCTACATGTTTCTGTGACTTTGCATAAAGCAGACTACCCTCCGTAATGTGGGTGAGCTCATATCAATTGAAGGCTTAATAGAACAAACACTCCTTGAGCAAGAAGGAATTGTGCCAACAATTGGCCCTTGAACTTCAACTTATCCCCAGGTTGCTAGTCTGCTGGCCCACCCTGTAGATTTTAAATTTGCCAAGCCTCTGCAATTACATAAACCAACTCCTTAAAACCAGTCACTCTCTCTCTCCATATATGTGTATAGACAGATGATAGATAGTGGGTGCACGTGCACATCCTACGGATGCCGCTGCTTTAAAGAACCTGACTAATACAGCCCTTGATGAGAAAGCTGAGGCATCAGTGGAACTAAGAAAATAACTTCAGGAACTTTCTCATACTCTTAACTCGGGGCTTCCCTGGTGGCTCAGAGGGCAGAAACATCCACCTGCAATGCAGGAGACCTGAGTTCAGTCTCTGGATCAGGAAGATCCCCTAAAGAAGGGAATGGCAACCCACTCCAGTATTCTTGCCCGGAGAATTCCATGGCCAGAGGAGCCTGGAGGGGTGCTCATCACGGGGTCACAAAGAGTCGGACGTGACTGAGTGACTAACACACACAGTGCCCCTAAGTCACATCCCACAGGCAGCCATCCTTTGTCAATTCCTTTATGAGACACCATGGTGTGGGAGAAAAAGCTGGGTGAGATAAGGCTCAGGAGAAGCCCACATACGGCCTTGGGCAAGTCACCCCACTCTTTTCTGGAAAACAAAACAGCTGACTGGACCAGAGTCTGATACTCGCTACATGCTGCCCAGAGCCGACATCATTAGAAGATCCCAATCCCATTTTTTCCTACTGAAATCTGGAGGCAACCTATAGCTCTTTTAAACATTGAGCTCCTGATAGACCTTACCAATCAAAGTTGGTTCATAAGATCAAACCAATTGGAAACCCAGAGATTATTTGATCTCTAAAGCCCTCCACCAACCGAAATGAAATGAAGCCACCTCAATTGTGGTCACTGCTGGGCAGAGGAGTTGTTTGAAAGATAAAACTCAACACTCGACTGAAAGCGCCTGGGAAGGTAGAAGAACCTGGGAAGGGAACTCTGAAGAGGACGAAGTCTAGCTCTGTGTGCTGTACTTGCCACCCCCAAGCTCTCTTCACATGTTTCCCAGTCTTTCCTCTAGATCTGATCTAAAGCCCCAGCGTGTCTGCAGCCCCCCAGCCGTCCTTGCGCCAAGGCCCCCAAGGACCTTGCCGTGGTCCTTACACCAGCCGGCGTGTTTACCTCGGCTATGCTGATGGAGATGATGAACACAGGGGGCGGGAAGCAGTTCGCTCTTTCCAGGTATGTTCTTCGCACTGGTTCAGGAAGCATCCATTTTGAGACAATCCTGTGGACTTTTCTAGGCTTGAAGGGATCTTTATCTGCCCTGCCCTCTCTCACTTTCTCCTCTTCCAGCTCTTCCTTCATCTCTCTATCCATATTCAGATTCACATCCTCCTCTATCTCCAAATCATGAGCAGCAGCCATTGTCCTGGGTCCTCCTCCACCTGAAAGGAACAAGACTTTCAGGGGAAAACAGATGACCCCACAGTCTTCAGGCCGTAGCTCTTTCCTGGGCTCTCTGGCACAACCACCAGTTTCCAGTGCCTTCCCAGTGAGTCAGTAGAAGGTGGCTGAAGATCTGTTGCCCAGATACACGTAATATCCATACCCTCACCATCCGGGTATAATTGTGAAAAAGGACTAAGTTCTCCCCAGCTGAGGAAGAGGACTCCCCAGGGTCACTTATGGAATTACCTACTGTCATCACCAAAGGATGGACTGGAGCTTTGGGATGGCAGCTCCACCTCATACTCCCTTTCCTTCCCCTCTGCCGCTGACTCCCAAGGCAATTAGTGTAAGAGAGAGCTTTGCCACGAGGTGATGCATCTCAGAGTCTAAGCCACACGCATGCGTAACCCGAAGTCAGTTTTGACTAGCTTAAGTAAATAGTCTCCTCTCAGCTCTTAGTTTCATCTTGCTTCTACTCCCAAGCCAAACACAGGTCTCTAGTTTCCGATTTCGAATCAAAACTTATTTCATGACCATGAACTATGTATCAGGTACTATGCTGAGAGGTACTATGTATCAGGCACCCATTTTAGTTTTAAAAATTCTCCTCCCCTCAAAAAGGATTTAAAACCACATCTTCTCTTTTTGAATTACCAGTGTCCTTTCTAACATGCCACCACTGCCATTCTGTGGCACATGAGTTAAGTGGGCCACTGCTTGCTGGTCCTCCAGGTGCAGCGCTGCAACTCTCGCTAAAACACATCTTCCCAACAACTCTTTGACATCTGACACTCTTGGCTGAGTTCCTACTAATTTCTACACCCAGTATCCCCTTGAACTCAATCCTCAATATCTAGACACTCAAGCATTTATTCAACAGATACCTGTTGAACACCTACTATGTATCAGGCAGCCAATCCTATCCCAAAGTGTTTACAATGTCATGGAGGAGGCTGAGGTCAATAAAAATCACACAAATAATTGTGTAATTACAGCTGTGCTAAGAGACACCGAGCAGATGCCTAAGGCAGCATGTCTGTAACAGCGAGGCCTGAACTACATACCCCCTCCTCTCCACGTGCCATGGTGCTATCTGTACAGTCTTTCTCCTTTTGGTTTAGCTCTGTTATATGTTACTTCTGGTTGAACTACTTAATCAAATATTTTCATAGACCAAAAAAATGGGTGCTGCTGCTGCTTAGTCGCTTCAGTCGTGTCCAACTCTGTGCAACCCTATGGACTGCAGCCTGCCAGGCTCCTCAGTCCATAGGATTCCCCAGGCAGGAGTACTAGAGTGGGTTGCTGTGACCTCCTCTGGGGGCTCTTCCCAACCCAGGGATCGAACTCGGGTCTCCTGCATTGCAGGCAGATTCTCTACCACTGAGCCACCAGGGAAGCCCCTGGCAGGGATGGGGGAGGCTCAAATACATTAAAGAAAAAATAATGTTTCCAGACACTACACAGAGTACAATCCAATTTTTTTAAAGTAATGTATTGATATACAGGGAAAACATCTGGAGAATTAACCATGATTATATTTGCATGATGGTATTTCACTAGATTTTTGCCCTTTATGCAGGAGTGGGTCTACATTTTGTGTATGCTGAAGCTTAAACAATATGGGGGGAGGGCTCTTTGGGAAAAAAAAACATTAAATTAAAATTATAAAATAGAAAAACTATAAAAGTACTTGGGCTTCCCTGGTGGCTCAGACAGTAAAGCCTCTGCCTGCAGTGCGGGAGACCCAGGTTCAATCCCCGGGTTGGGAAGATCCCCTGGAGAAGGCAATGGCAACCCACTCCAGTACTCTTACCTGGAAAATTCCATGGACTGAGGAGCCTGGTGGGCTACAGTCCATGGGATCGCAAAGAATAGGACATGACTGAGCGACTTCACTTCACTTCTTCATAAAAGTACTTAGAGTGCTTCAGAAGAAGTCTGTGTAAGTAGAAATCTGAAGCTTAAGCTTTGTTAGCATCATAGATAACCCAGCCAAAACAATCTTAAAAAAGAACAAAACAGGAGGTACCGCATTCTCTGATTTCAAACTATAATTTAAAAAACTACAGTAATCAAAACAGTATGCTACTGGCACAAAAACAGATACAGAGCAAAGGAATTGAATAGAGAAGCCAGAAATGAACTCGCACCTATACGGGCAATTAACCCACGACAAAGGAAGCAAGAATATACAGTGGGGAAAAGATGGCATCACACCACATCCAAAAATAAACTCAAAATGGATTAAAGACTAAAATGTAAGAACTGAAACCATAAAACTTCTAGAAGAAAACACAGGCAACTCTTTGACATCAGTCTTAGCAATATCTTTTCTGGATATGTCTCCTCAGGAAAGGGAAACAAAAGCAAAAATAAACAAATGAGACTATATCATACTAAAAAACTTTTGCACAGCAAAGAAAACTACCAACAAAAGGAAAAGGCTGCCTACTGAATGGGAGGAGATATTTGCAAATGATAGATCTGACAAGGAGTTAATGTCCAAAATATACAAAGAACTCATAATACAACCCAACATAAAAAACAAACAACCCAATGGAAAAACGGTCAGAGGACCTGAATAGATACTTTTCCTATAAAGAAGACATACAGATGGCCAACAGACACATGAAAAGATGCACAGCACTAATCATCAGGGAAACACAATCAGAACCACAATGAGGGGAATTTCCTGGCATCTCAGTGGTTAGGACTCCACATTTTTCACTGCTGTGGGCCAGGTTCAATCCCTGGTTGGGAAAATAGATCCAACAAGTTATGTAGTGCAGCCAAAAACAAACAAAAAAAAACACAATGAGAATCACTTGACACCTGACAGAATGGCTGTTATCAAGAAAGACAACATAACAAGTGTTGGCCAGGATGCTGAGAAAAGAGAGCCTTCATGCACTGTTGGCAGAAATGTACATTGGTACAACCACTGTGGAAAATAGTACATGGTGGTGGTTTAGTCGCTAAGTTGGGTCCAACTCTTGAGACCCTGTGGACTATAGCCTGCCAGGCTCCTTTGTCCACAGAATTTCCCAGGCAAGAATACTGGAGATCCTTCTCCAGGGGATCTTCCTGACCCAGGGATCAAATCAGAGTCTCCTGCACTGAAGGTGGTTTCTTTACCAACTGAGCCACCAAAGAAGTCCATGGAAAACAGTATATGGATTTCAAAGAAAAGTAGAATTACCATTAGATCCAGAAATTCCATTTCTAGGCATTTATCCAAAGAAAATGAAAACGTACCTCTACGTTAAATGCTAAAGTATTTACAATAGCTAAGATATGGAAGCAATCTAAGTGTCCATCAATAGATGGATGGATAAAGAATATGTGGTATGCACACACACACGAATATTTCTCAGCTGTGAAAAAGAATAAAATCTTGCTATGCAACAACACGGATGGACTGAAAGGGTATTATGCTAAGAGAAATGAGTCAGGCAGAGAAAGACAAATGCTGTATGATTTCATCTATATGGGTAATCTAAAAACACGTGAACAAGCACAAGCAAACAGAAACAGAGTCATACATACAGAGAGCAAACAGGTTCCTGCCAGAGAGGAGGAGGTTGGGAGGAGGTAAGAAAAAGATGGGAGGCAAAGAGGTGCGTTTCAGTTACAAAATAAATGTCAAGGGAATAAAATGGAGTGTGGGGAATACAGTCAATAACAGTGTAACAGCTATGTATGGTGACAGATGACAACTAGACTTTTCATGGCGATCATTTTGAAATGTACAGAAATAACAAATCACTATGCTGTATACCAGGAAGTAACAGTGTTATGGGTCAATTATTTCAAAAAGAAATAAAGTCATAGAAATAAAGATCAGCCGCATCAGATATACGTGACTACCAAAGGTGGGGGTGGGAAGGGGAATTAGATGAAGCTGGTGGGCTGCCGTCTATGGGGTCGCACAGAGTCAGACACGACTGAAGCGACTCAGCAGCAGCAGCAGCAGTCAAAAGGTACAAATTCCTGCTGCTGCCGCTCACTCAGTTGTGTCCGACTCTGCGATCCCATGGACTGTAGCCTGCCAGGCTCCTCTATCCGTGGGATTCTCCCAGAAATAATACTGGAGTGGGGTGTCATATACTCCTCCAGGGGGATCTTCCCAGCCCAGGGATCGAACCCACATCTCTTAGGTCTCCTGTGGTTATAAGATACACATGTAATAAGGATGTAACAGTACAACATCATGAAGATAATTAACACTGCTGTACATTATAAATGCAAGTTAGGAGAATAAATCCCAATAGTTCTCATCATGAAGAAAAAAAATTTTTTTCTATTTCTTTAATGTTGTGTCTATATGAAATGATGGATGCTCACTAAACGTATTGTGTTAATCATTTCATGATATATGTAAGTTGTACAACAATCATTATGTTGTACACCTTAAACTTAAAAAAAAAAAGATATAATAAAAACAGAGCCCTATGTATGAGACCTTTTCTGGACACTAAAGTCTCAAGCACTGTACTATTTCTTCCCTCCCCTTGTGGATCAATGTCTTGAAGGATGAGTTTGTACCCACTAAATACCTTGTCATCTGCAACCATGATCGAAACTGCTCTGCTAGATTATGCCCTTTAAATAAATCAAATTCTGTTGTAATGTGAGTTCTAACGAAATGTGCAGAGCAGACCAGTCTCTTCAAAGCACATCCTCATGCAAATTCTCACGTACTCCTCTGAACAATCTGGGAAGAAAAGCAAGCAATACATTCCCAATTCTCACCTTCCACTTTCCTAACTGAGCTTCCTGTTGAAAACCCTTCATCCCTGCCTTTCATCCCAACCACATTCCACTGGCTGACTTCTTTTTCCTACTACCCAGCCACAGGCATCCCCTCTGCGCACTTCAGCAACAATGTCCTCCTGCAACTGGCCTTCTCTAACTTGGTGGGAAAAGGCAGTGTCAAGGTCACTAAAGGGCGGGTACACAGGCTAGACAGACCTGGGCAAAGGCCATGTCTTATTTTTATATGCCACCCCAGTAAATAGCCCTGGATCTGGGACTGTGAGCCATAGAATGGGAGCTTCAAGGGGTGGGAGACAGGGGGAATGGAGAAGTTTATGTTTAATGGGTACAGAGTTTCGGTTTGGGAAGATGAAAAAGTTTGGGAGATGGATGATGGTAATGGCTGTACAATAATGTGAATGCTATGAATTAGTTATATACTTAAAAACAGTTAAAATGGTAAATTTTATGTGTATTTTACCGCACACACAAACTAAACAATAATATTAAATTTTCAAGGTCACTGTAAAGACTAGATAGAATATAGTTTGTCATTCAGTTCAGTTCAGTTCAGTCGCTCAGTCGTGTCTGACTCTCCACGACCCCATGAATTACAGCACGCCAGGCCTCCCTGTCCATCACCAACTCCCGGAGTACACTCAAACTCATGTCCACAGAGTCGGTGATGCCATCCAGCCATCTCATTCTCCGTCGTCCCCTTCTCCTCCCGCCCCCAACCTTTCCCAGCATCAGAGTCTTTTCCAGTGAGTCAACTCGTCGCATGAGGTGGCCAAAGTATTGCAGTTTCAGCTTTAGCATCAGTCCCTCCAATGAACATCCAGGATTGATCTCCTTTAGAATGGACTGGTTGGATCTCCTTGCAGTATAAGGGACTCTCAAGAGTCTTCTCCAACACCACAGTTCAAAAGCATCAATTCTTCGGCGATCAGCTTTCTTCACAGTCCAACTTTCACATCCATACATGACCACGGGAAAAACCATTGCCTTGACTAGACGGACCTTGGTTGGCAAAGTAATGTCTCTGCTTTTTAATATACTATCAAGGTTGGTCATAACTTTCCTTCCAAGGAGTAAGCATCTTTTAATTTCATGGCTGCAATCAGCATCTGCAGTGATTTTGGAGCCCAAAAAAATAAAGTCTGACACTGTTTCCACTGTTTTTCCATCTATTTCCCATGAAGTGGTGGGACCAGATGCCATGATCTTCGTTTTCTGAATGTTGAGCTTCAAACCAACCTTTTCACTCTCCTCTTTCACTTTCATCAAGAGGCTTTTGAGTTCCTCTTCACTTTCTGCCATAAGGGTAGTATCATCTGCATATCTGAGGTTATTGATATTTCTCCCAGCAATCTTGATTCCAGCTTGTGCTTCTTCCAGCCCAGCATTCCTCATGATGTACTCTGCATATAAGTTAAATAAGCAAGGTGACAATATACAGCCTTGACGTACTCCTTTTCCTATTTGGAACCAGTCTGTTGTTCCATGTCCAGTTCTAACTGTTGCTTCCTGACCTGCATACAGGTTTCTCAAGAGGCAGGTCAGGTGGTCTGGGATTCCCATCTCTTTCAGAATGTTCCACAGTTTATTGTGATCCACACAGTCAAAGGCTTTGGCATAGTCAATGAAGCAGAAATAGATGTTTTTCTGAAACTCTCTTGCTTTCTCCATGATCCAGCGGATGTTGGCAATTTGATCTCTGGTGCCTCTGCCTTTTCTAAAACCTGTTTGAACATCTGGGAGTTCACGGTTTACATATTGCTGAAGCCTGGCTTGGAGAATTTTGAGCATGACTTTACTAGCGTGTGAGATGAGTGCAATTGTGCGGTAGTTTGAGCATTCTTTGGCATTGCCTTTCTTTGGGATTGGAATGAAGACTGACCTCTTCCAGTCCTGTGGCCAGCACTGAGTTTTCCAAATCTGCTGGCATATTGAGTGCAGCACTTTCACAGCATCATCTTTCAAGACTTGAAATAGTTCAACTGGAATTCCATCACCTCCACTAGCTTTGTTAGTAGTGATGCTTTCTAAGGCCCACTTGACTTCACATTCCAAGTTTGTCATTAGCATGTGCTTAATCAACAATACCCAATGTTACTGACATTTTCAGCCTAATCCAGTGTATCTAAACTTCCTCTTATGCACGTGCTCAGATGCTCAGTCGTGTCTGGCTCTTTACGACCCCATGGAGTATAGCCCAGCAGGCTCCTCTGTCCATGGGATTATCCCAGCAAGAATACTGAAGTAGGGTGCCATTTCCTTCTCCGGGGGAACTTCTGACCGAGGGATCAAACCCAGGTTTCTTATGTCTCCTGCACTGGAAGTGGCACATCTTCCCAGGTGGTACCACTAGCACCACCTGGGAGGCCCCTCTAAGTTTTTCACTGGAATTTTCTTTTTTGGGGGGGTGGAGGGCCACATAGAGCAGCATGCGGGATCTTAGTTCCCTAACCAGGGATCGAACCCAGGCCCCTTGCAGTGGAAGCACAAAGTCCTAACCACTGGACGGGCAGGGAAGTCCCTAAAATTAACCATTTTAAAGTATACAATTCAGTAGCATTAAATACATTTAGAGTGCTGTATAACCATCACCACACTATCTATTTTCAAAAATTTTTCATCACCCCAGACAAAACTACTCAGTAAGAAGTCACTTCCCTCTTGCTCCATCCCTGCAGCCTCAGGCAACCATTAATCTGCTTTTGGTCTCTATGGATTTACCTATTCTAGATATTTCATATAAATGGAATTATAAAATATGTGGCCTTTTGAGCCTGGCTTCTTTCACTTAAAGTCTTCAAGGTTCATCCATGCTGTAGCATGTGTCAGCACATCATTCCTTATGGCTGAATAATATTGCACTGTATAGATAAATAAATAAAACTTCACTGTTCATCCATTCATGGGTTTAAGGGCATTTGGATTGATTCCACCTTTTGGCTACTGTGAACAGAGCTGCTATGAATATCCCGATACAAGTTTGTATTAAATACATGTTTTCAATTCTTTCAGGTATATACCTAAGAGTGGAATTGCTGGGTCATATGGTAATTCTGTGTTTAATTTATCAGGAAATCTTCAGATCCCATTTTAAAGTGGTTAAGACTCTGCGCTTCCACTGCAGGGGACACAAGTTTGATCCCTGTTTGGGAAACATAAGATCCCGCAAGCCAAGTAATGAGGTGGAAAAAAAAAAATTAAAGTGGGGGTAAGGATAGCACTTACTTCATAACATCTTTAATTGTTTTTTTATTGCAGTATAGTTGATTACAGTGTTGTGCCAATCTCTGCTGTGCAGCAAAGTGACTCAGTTGTACACGTATAGACATCCTTTTACTTGTATTATTCTTTATGATGGCTTATCACAGGATATTGATTACAGCTTCCTGTGTTACATAGGAGGCCCTTGTTGTTTATCCATTCTAAATTCAATAGTTTGCATCTAGCAGCCCCACCTCATAGCACTTTGGGAAAGATTATTTGAGATAACGCATATAAAGCCTTAGAAAAGTTCTGGCACACAGTAAACATGCCTTAATTATTAGTCTTATCGGCTATGGATGGATGAGTGGGTATGTGGATAGGCAGATAGATGGCTAGAAGGAAGGGTGGGACTGAGTCTGGGGTCTATTTTCACACTGCAAGTTACTAGGAATTAGGTCACATTTATTTTTTTTTCAAATGCATTCCATTAGGCAAGTTTGCACATTATAATAGATTATAGTTAATAAATTTAAGGAAGTCACCTTTTATTACTTTTTTCCCAGTAACTTTGCTGAAAATAAAGGCTGCTTCTCTCACAGTCACCCAGTCTCCGAGGGTCAGACTCGTAAGTGTATAGAAATAACTATTGGGTTGGCCAAATATTTCATTCAGGCTTTTTGCAATGTTTTGTGGAAAACCTGGATGAACTTTTTGGCCAATCTAGTATTTTATTAATTTTCCTTGCATATTGATGATTATCTCTAGTTTGTTTCATGTCTCATAAATGGCAAAACAAAGTATGGATTTAAGATCAGCAGCTCTTAAATGCAAATACTAAGGCACTTTTAACTTATGTAAACCCAGGGCGAATTCATGTCAAGTATGGCAAAACCAACCAATATAATATTGTAAAATAATTTGCCTCCAATAAAAAATAAATTAATTACCAAAAAATAAAAATAAATAAATAAATAAAAGAAGTTCAGGGACTCCCTGGTGGTCCAGTGGCTAGGACTCCACACTCTCAATGCAGGGGGCCTGCGTTCAATCCCTGGTCAGGGAACTAGATCCCACATGCCACAGCTGAGACTCGGTGCAGCAAAATAAATAACTAAATATTTTTTTAAAAAATAAGTTCAAGTAGGAGTGATTAACATTTTGTTTATAAGCCCTAGTCATACATGATCATTTCACGAGGAAATAAAATTCCACATTGTTAATAACACAACTTTATATCTATAAAAGGGCTTCCCTGGTGGCTTAGACAGTAAAGAATCTGCCTGCAATGTGGGAGACCCACGTTAAATCCCTGAGTTGTAAAGATCCCCTGCAGAAAGGAATGACAACCCACTCATGGACAGAGGAGACTGGCGGGCTACAGTCCATGGGGTCACAAAGAGTCAGACACAACTGAGTGACTAACACACACACACACACACACACACACACCCCTATAAAAAGAGCTAGAAAAACAAGGATTACATTTCTCCCCCAATTTTTTCTCTTTTTTACAGACTTCAAAATTTCCAGAAACTTTATGACCTCAAGGCCATTTGATTTATTTTAGTGAAATATATTTCCTGTGTTGCAAAAGTATCTGACCCATTCAGTTTAGCTGAGCTCACTGTCTGCTTTCTTCCTTGGTATCTGCGTGTGTATTAGTCACTCAGTCGTGTTCAACTCTTCGCAACCCCATGGACTGTAGCCCACCAGGCTCCTCTGTCCATGGGATTCCCCAGGCAAGAATACTGGAGTGGGTGGCCACTCCCTTCTCCAGGGGATCTTCCCAACCCAGGGATCGAACCCAGGTCTCCTGCATTGCAGGCAGATTCTTTACTGTCTGAGTTACCAGGGAAGACCTTCTTCTTTGGTACATGCAGTAAAGGGATCTGACATCTAGGTCTACCTAGTATAGCAGATTCTAGAAATAGATGAACATGTCGGTAGAGATGGTTACATTTTGTTTTGATCTCTCTTCTCAAACCCTATCATGCTCTGACTTCCGTACCTGTCTGTGTGCCTGTTGCATGAATATAGAGGCCTCACTCTGGTTCATCTCCACAGGTGCTGCTTCTCGTCTGACATTCCCTGTCCCTCCCACTCCTGTTTACCTTCTGCTCCCGCAGCTGAATTTCTGAGCTCAATTCACCACCATGGAAACACTACTGACCAGACTGGCGACAATGAAAAACACTGATCCATACTTATGAGGCTATATGGAAATGGGTGCCATTTATGAGGTATAATTGATGCAGGCTTTTCACAAGGCAATTGGGCAGTTTCTATAAAATATGAAACTCATATACCTTTCAACAGTCTTATTCTACTTCTAGAAATGTATTTGAGCAAGTACTCAAGGCTATCGTTCAAAGATGTTCAGAGCAGAACTATTTAGAGTAGTGAAAAATTACAAAGAACCTTATAAAGTACTTTAATCAGGTTGTATTTTCTGACAGTTCTACTTCCTTATACTGTGCTGAAATCTGCTCACCAGCACTTCCTGGATCAAAGGTTCCCCTCTCCAGGGCCTCACAAAGCAAGTATAAGCTAGGGTCATGTCATTAATCATGAGGGTGTAGCCTATATAGGCCATGGGTTCTATAAGTCAAAGTTGGGATAGATAATCTGAATTTTCTAGATTACCATAATTTTCAGAGGCTCAGTGCATAGCACAAGATCTCAAAACAAGTCAGCAATGGTTACAATACATTATAGTCTCAGAAATATAAAAACATCTACAGCTATCAAATTATTTACTTGGTCACTCTCATCACGATGTTACTCATGGAGTGAATTGTTTACTACATTGACTGCTTCCTTATTCATTAAGCAAAGATGATGCAGGTTTCTTAAGCTTTCTTGACTTGATATTATGCCTCAGCTCCTACCTTTTATCTGCAGCAAGTGGCTGTCAACTCTTTGTTGAAATCACACACACACACGAACACACACACACACATTCAGATCAAAACTGGATGCAACTGCTGTGAAATATTCTCATCCTACACTTAGAGAACAACTGGGGTAGATTATTAAAAAGAATACTGGAAAAGTAGAAAAGACTCAGAGCCTTCTGGTTAAAAATGGACATGTTCCCCTGCACACAAGACCTGAAGACCTTCCCTTCAAGTTAGCAATTATTCTTAAGAAGAGGAAAAACGGAAAGAACTTTTCTACTTCCGGACCTTACCTGGTATAAGCCTTGCTCTTGTTATGAATCACAGAGCCAGTGTGCAGGCCAAGGATTGGAAAGGGGAGGGCTGTGCTCATTTACCCAGAATAGTGATCTGCCTTTAAAAAATATATATCTGTAGAAAAAGAGATTTCCATAAGAAGATTTACATAGGCGACTCTAGGCATTGATTGGCAAGGGATTTTTCTGAAGACCGCTTGTGAAGTGAAAGTCGCTCAGTCATGTCCGACTCTTTGTGACCCCATGGACAATACAGTCCATGGAATTCTCCAGACCAGAATACTAGAGTGAGTATTCTTTCCCTTCTCCAAGGGCTCGAACCCAGATCTCCTGCATTGCAGGCAGATTCTTTACCGGCTGAACCACAAGGGAAGCCCAAGAATACTGGAATGAGTAGCCTATCCCTTCTCCAGTGGATCTTCCCAACCAAGGAATCAAACTGGGATCTCCTGCGTTGCACATGGATTCTTTACCAACTGAGCTATCAGGGAAGCTCAAAGACCTTTTAGGTGCCCTTATTCAATATTGAGAATACTGACATGGACGGAGTAAAGAGACAAAGTTGGTAATTGAACAGTTAATCCCACTAGGGGATTATAAGTCAAGAAAAAAGTATGGGAGACCCTTGTAAGTTAATGATCACTCAAGAAAGCAGGTTTGCTTAACCACAAAACCAAGCAGGGCTGCTTAGCAACAAAACCACACAACAGAAGCATGAGACATGCCCCCTGACAGTAAAACCATGGTGGCATGAGACCCACATCTTGTCTAGTGAGCCTGGTAAGTTAATGACCCCTAGGACATGCTCTCTGCACACATAAAAAACAATAATTTATGGAAAAGTAGCATTTCAAAGTGCAAGATCCTCAATGTACTGAGATCTGAGATAATTTTTCCATAGTGTCATGATAGTCACAGTGTCTTGACCATGTAGGGACAAAAAAAACTCCACCTGACATAGAGGAGGAGCTGACGATGGAAGCATGACATCTACTCAAGAATGAGGAAGAAAGTGGTTTTCTCCCTTTCTGACTTCTCCTTTGATTATAAAACTGTAGCCCACTAAGTTCTTGGGGTGGCACACCTTCTTGCCTGCCCACTTGTAAGCTTCACAAATATCCTGTTCTAATAAATTACTTCTTATCTCTCACTTTGCCTCTCACTGAATATTTTCTGCACTGAGACGTAAAGAAGGACTGGAGCTCCATGGAGTCCCTCAAAATGCCATGTAGCATTTTCAATATCACATTCTCAAAATTATGTCATAAATTAAGTCAAAAAAATTTAAGCTAAGGACTTCTGTAACTGAGCAGGACCCCATGGGGCCTTCCCAGGACAG
Organism: Moschus berezovskii; assembly: GCF_049115385.1. Taxonomy (NCBI): domain Eukaryota; kingdom Metazoa; phylum Chordata; class Mammalia; order Artiodactyla; family Moschidae; genus Moschus; species Moschus berezovskii. Next base: position 13,670,576 of record NC_142463.1, read on the forward strand.
ACCTCTCTGCCATATCCTCTGCTTCAGCTCCTCTCTAAAGTACCTAGATAACAGTGTCTGATGCACATTTCCTGAGTTGTTTTGCAGATACTAAAACCCCCACCAAATGAAAGACGTTAACTACCTGGTGACCATGAGCACAGAGGCTCCAGGCCTACTGAACCTAAGGATTGATAATGTTAACCCTGTGACACCACCCTGTTACCTCATCAGAGACCAGCTGATCACATACCCTGGGTCGTCCCTTCCTCGCCTTGCCTTTAAAAAATGCTTGGCTGAAACCCATTAGGGAGTTCAGGTGTTTTGAGAACTAGCCACCCTGGACTCCTTGCTGGATGCCCTCACTAAACACAGCACTTTCCTTCACCACAACCCAGTGTCAGTAGATTGGCTTCAGTGCATGGATGAGTGAACCCAAGTTTGGTTCTATAACACTTCCACTGAATTATTTTATAATGCTTATATAACGGTCATTTGTTAATTTTCTCAGCCAATTACTCATTTCATGAATCTGGGTGGGCAGCAAGGACCACTTCCCAGTACAAAAGCTAAAAATGTCCAATACTCACTTTTCCAGGTTCCTAGGCTCAGGTATGTGACCTGGGCTTGAGCAATCAGCTGCATTTGCTTAGAATTTGGAGGACTGGAGCAGCGGATGGGGAAGATTCTTTACATGGTGCACTTTAAAGCAATGGCAGCAGTATCTCGTATCCATCCGCTGTGCCACTGGAGTCAGTGTGGCACCCAGCATCCGATGCCAGCTGTGTCTTTTGTGCAGGTTGAAGCAATGAGCATGCAGCAGCGACAGTGTGGCTCTTCTTGCCTCCCTGGCTCTGTAATTTTGGTGTACTTCTAACTGCCTGGTCTCCATTTGTTTCTGCTTATTTCCTTCCAGTGATCTTGTAATCTACCATGACATTGTGATATATTAAGAAATATATATATTTGGTCTTTCTCCCCAGCTCCCGGCACTGAGCTCCTAAAACCCCTGAAATTTCCTGAGTGATAGGTGTGAGAGGAGTATCTTTTGCTATTCTTAATAAGCCTCTTTCAACTGTACCTGAGTTTATGCAAATCAAGTTATTCTTAGAGGATGGGGACTGGTCACCAGAGGAAACAACCATGTGATTAGAGGGCTGGAACTTTCAGTCCCCCACCTCTGGGATGGGAAGAAGTGCTCGAAACTGAGTTTAATCATCAGTGGTCAATAATTTAATCAATCATCCCTATGTAATTGAGTCTCCATACAAACCCTAAACAAATGGGTTTGGAGAGCTTCCAGGTTAGGTGAACAGTTCAAGGTGCTGGGAGGGTGATACATTTACAGAAGGTGTGGAGGCTCTACATCCCTTCCCACACACCTTGCCCCACACATCTCTTCCATTTGGCTGCTCCTGAGTTGTAGTCTTTAAAATAAACTGATAATAGTAGGCAATGTCCTGTCCTGAGTTCAGTGAGCAGTTCTAGCAAATTATGGAACCCAAGGAGGGAGGTGACAGAAACACTGAAATTATTTGCTCAAAAGCCCTGGAAGCCTAGGCTTGCAACTGCATCTGAAATAGGGAGCAGCTTTGTGGGACTGAGCCCTTAATCTGTAGGGTAGTCAGCATCAGAATTGCTTAACATGGAAAACCCACACGTTTGGTGTCAGAAGTGTGAATACTATTAGAGGTCCACTCTATTTCACAATCTCTGTGATCTTCCAACAGGAGGCTGACGCAGTTTTGTTGCTGTATTCCTCAAGCCCAGAAAGTTCCTGATGCATCAAAGGTGTTCAGAAAATACTTGTATCTGAGTAAAAGGTAAACAAACTCTCTGAAACTTTGATGTCCTAGTAAATCTACAATTGTTCCAAAATACCGTTTATTTAAAAGAATACTGAAAAGAGGGAGGGAAGGAGAGAGCAATTCCATGTACACCATATTAACTAAGAGTTTTGATTATTTCTCTTATACTGAGAAGCACTTACCCTCATCCTTTTCCTACGCACACCAACCCCCCATTGTCATCATTCTGCCATCACTGAGCCTTCGTCGAGACCTGCAGAGCTACCATGCTGTATTGCTTACAAAAGGAACTGTCACCTGTCTTCAGGGAGCACTATTCCTTGTGCTTGGCACTGTGAAGACTCGAGTTCTACTCCCCTCAATGTCTTACAGAATTACTGTAAGAATCAAATGAAATTCTAAGAGTTGCCATAATAGTGAGCACTTATTGTGTGCCAGGTTCTATGGCAAACACTTCAAGAGCATGCTCTCCTTTACTTCTTATAACAGTCTTGTAAGTTGGGATAATAACATCCCCAATTTATGGATAAGGTAACTCAGGCTTTCCAAGTACTTTGCTCAAGGTCATAGAGCTAGTGAGAAGAAGGCTGGAACAGGAGACTTTGCAGGCATCTGACTCCAAAGACCCCATGTGTTCCTCTGCCTTGTGATTTCCATGTAACAAGTGTCCAAGAAGTGTGCATAGTTTTGAGTATTTTCATCCCATCCTTCCCTCTTTCGTCCTCCCACTTCCTCCTCCAGCTCTCCGATCAGATCCCGACTAGACCCTGAGAGTTCCCAGATGGGAGCTGTAGAAGAACTGGCAAGCGGGGCTGGGAACACACACCACTCCCATTACTTGCTGCAAGGAGTCAAGATGGAGAAAGATGTCCAGGAAAGAAAAAGGATGTGATTCTCTGAGAACCCGAGGACTAAGTCAGGCTCACCTTCCCTTCTTCACCTCACCCAGGAGAGCACTGCCAAGGCCACCAACCTTAGGACAACTCCTCTTTGGCAGAAGAGGCTTTCGATCACTAACTTGTGCTGCTTTCCCAGCTGCACGCGAACAAGTAGGTTTCAGACATCTGAATTGTTTTTTTAAACAGCTGGCCCCACCCATTCATTGGTACCAGGCGGGCCCTTGCAGAGGCTGAGTCCAGCCTTGATGTGGCTGGGGTGTCCAGAAGGCTGGGCAACAGACTATGCTGGGTGTACCCAATTACTGCCCAGCTGGGCCTGGTGGGGAGGCTTTGGGTGGTGTTGCTAGGCAACCTGGGTAATTGGAGAGGCCAGGGATTGGGCTTCTGGGCCACAGAGACGAACAGCCTCCTTCATCACACTGCAGACCATCATTATGCCTCATTCCAGAGTCCTGCAGCAATCTCTCTGTGGTTATAGCCTGAAAGAGGGCTTTTTTAGCTACAGAAATTAAGAACCAACCTTTCCAATTTATGGGTTTGTGGTTGTGGTTGTTTTCTCTTCGCTACATCTTGAAATAAATAGGCAAAAGACTTTAAAACAAAACAGAAAGTACCTTCACAAATTCCCTTTTCAAAAAGTATTCCTTATTCCTGAAGCAAAGCACACTTGCCCTCAATTGTGAGGGCACCTAAGGTAGGGATGCTCTTCTTCCTGAGATCTCTGCATGCCCACTATGTGTTAAAAGATTCTTCTTTGGAATCCCACAACTGTGGCTATGGTTCAAGGTGGGGGGACCAAGACTCTGGTCATGTATAAGACCTCTCAGTGGAATAATTTCTTTGTGTCTCTCCCATTCAAAGACTATCATGGTACTGCCCCTTCCCAATCCACAGAACCACTTTCACTTGTGGGGTTTTTAGTTTGTTTTTTTGTTTTTGTTTCATTCGGCTGTGCCTCAAGGCTTGCAGGACCTTAGTCGCCTGAATGGGGATTGAATTTAGGCCCACAGCAGTAAAAGTACTGAGTCCTAACCACTGGACCACAAGGGAATCCCCATCACTCGTGGTATCCTGATGAATCCTCCTAGCTGCCCTGTGAAGAAGACACCACTTTTATTCCCATTTTACAGATGAACAACTAAGTCAAAAAGAGGTGTCTGTGACTGCACATCAAAAGCAAGGCCAGAGCACTGTCCCATTCTTCTGAGGCTAAATCCTGACCCATTCCACTATTAATATACCCACTGCCTCCCCACAGAGCTATTTGCTGCTATTGCTGCTAAGTCACTTCAGTCATGTCCGACTCTGTGCAACCCCACAGACGGCAGCTGACCAGGCTCCGCCGTCCCTGGGATTCTCCAGGCAAGAACACTGGAGTGGGTTGCCATTTCCTTCTCCAACAGAGCTATTTAAGTACCCTATTATAACATTTTTGTTTTCTATTATAATGATAGAAATAATCATACATACCGTAAAGACTAAAGCTTTACACTGTATCTCTTACTGTCCTCAACACATTTTCCTTGTTGATTATGATCAGACTTGCAAAGTTGCCACACACACACTAAGAAATAGAATATGGAAGAAGTCCCAAAGACAGACCCACTATTTAACTAGGCTAATGACCTCGCCCGCCAGAGCACAGAGCTAAAGGAAAACTCCCAGATGGTGTGAGTGGTAAAGAACCTGCCTGCCAATGCAGGAGAGGTAAGAGACACAAGTTTGATCCCTGTGTTGGGAAGATCCCCTGGAGGAGGAAATGGCAACCCACTCCAGTACTCTTGCCTGGAGAATGCCATTAACAGAGAAGCCTGGCGGGCTACAGTTCATGGGGTCACACAGTCAGACACGACTGAAGTGACTTAGCATGCAGCACGCAATGACCGAGCCCACCAGCACGGGCTGAAAGAAAACTCCCAACCTCCTTAATTCAAGGAGTTGGCTCTGTTTGATAACATTATGATACTATTTCAGTCCCTTCAGTAAGGAGGCAGAATCACTGCTCTCATTAGGTATTTGTAGGTATTCTTCAAAAAGGCTTTCACTGCCTCATCTTCAATGTTTCTTAAATAATGGTCCATTGATGATAACCAACTGTGCTGCTTTGCATGGGAGGAGGGATATGTGATTTAGGGTGCTAAAATTAGGACAGTCTTGGGCACACCAAGGACAGCTGGTCACCCTGACATAAACCAGCTACAGAATCATCTGAAAAAGTCAAGTGGAAATGGCTAGTTCTAATCCTAGGGCAGTGGTTCTTAACCCTGGCTACACATCAGAATTGTCTGAGGAAATTGTAAAGCAGTATTAATGTCTGAGCTCACCCCTGATCAGTTGAACTAAGGCCTGTGGAGCTAGGGCCTGGGCAGTGGGATTTTTTGATGTGCAGCTAAGATTGAAACCCCCTGCCCTAGAAATTTGGATTCTGGGCTGGGGTCTTGCCCATGAATCTGCCTGTCTTTGTAATAGCTCCCCAGGGGATTCTCATGTACACTATGATTTGATAACCAATGAATTCTTACATGATGTGTGAATTTATTGGACAACATACCTTGAATGCCTTGTATATGCTATACTCTGGAAAAACACACAAAAAAAAACAAAAACAAAACCACCTCCTGTACCCCAAGCTCTTTTTATTCCCCAGTGGAGAACAAAGACCTACAAATTGTTCCAACACAGTATACAGGAGTCGCCCCTTATCCACAGCAATACATTCCAAGTCCCCAGGGAATATGTGAACCTGTGGGTAGCACCAAATTTTATCTATACAATGGTTTTTCCTATACACACATACCCATGGTAAAGTTTAATTTATAAATTAAACATTAACAACAATAATAATAAAATAGAATTAAAACAATATTCTGTAATAAGAGTTGTGTGAATGTGGTCATCTTTCTCTCTCCAAATCTTATTGTACAAATTTAACGCTGTTTCCACCTTAACTAAGCACTTATCACACATTCTGACTGTAACTTTTGCAGTTTGAGGTGAGACAGCAAACCTAGCATGAATTTTTTTTTCCTTCTTCACAATTTCATAGATGATTCATTTTTACCACAGATCTTAGCAGCCTCAGAATGCAATTTTTTTTTCTTACCATTTGTTGTTGTTGGTGGTGGTGGTGGTTACACCATGTGAGTTGTGGAATCTTAGTTCCCTGACCAGGACTCGAACTTGTGCCCCCTACAGTGGAAACACAGAGTCCTCACCATTGAACCACCAAGGAAGTTCCCTTTTTTCTTTCCTTATTAAGTCAAGAAGTTTCACCTTTTCACTTAAAGGAAGCACTTTACAGCTTATCTGCGGCATATCCAAATTGCCAGCATTATTACCCTTGTGTTTTGGGGCCATTATTAAGTAAAATAAGGGTGACTTTGGCAGACCTCAACTGATAACCAAGACTGCAGCTAGATGACTGGGCAGGATACACTAGCCAAAGAAATGATTCACATCCCGGGCCAGATGGAGCAGGACAGCTTGAGATTTCATCAAGCTACTCAGAAGAGTGCACAACTCAAAGTTTATGAATTGTTCATTTCTGGAATTTTCCACTTAATATTTTCAAACCAAGGTTGACTTCAGGTAACTGAAACCAGGGAAAGCAAAACCTCAGGTAAGAAGAGGGCACTACTGAACTGTGGTTTAGATTTTAAAGTGGGTCAGTATCATCAGGGCAGTGGTGGTTATTCAGTTTCCAGAAGCCCAGTGTGGTAGATTAAAGACAGAGCATATTACTTGCTGTTTCTCCACTTAAAGGTGGTTTTGTTTCCCCACCTTGAATCTGGGCCAGACCTGTGACTAGTTTTGACTGATAACATGAGGCAGAAGTAGTGCCGGACACCTCCAAGGCCAGGCCTGCAGAGATCTGCAGCCCTACTTCTGTTCCTCTTGGAGTGTTCCCTCTTTGAGAGCTGACATCATACAAGAAGAATGACCTCCACTGAGGCCACCATCCAATGAGGAAGTCCAAGCTACTCACAAGGAGAGAGAGACCACATGGAAGAGCACCAAAGTGCCAGACCTTCGAGTGAAGCCTTCTTGGACCTTCCAGCCCAGCTCATCCACCAGCTGAATACAGCCAAAGGAATGATCTCAGCTGACACCACTTGCAGCAGAACTGCTCACTTAAACTCAAATTCCAGACCCACAGACTCGTGACAAAATCAAATGGCTGTTGTTGGAAGCTACTACGCTTTATAGTGACTTGTTATATAGCAATAGTTACCAGCACCCCTCATCAGAACTAGAGGATGACATGACATTCCACACCATTCTCCCTTCCCTTTAACACCATTCATCTTCACACCCCCTCAGCAGAGTAGACAGCGGCTGTCTCACCTGAAAGAGCCTCTCAGTTAATCTCCATCTGTTTCCATTCCTGCCCCCCTTCCAAAACAAAACACAATCAACTGTTTAAAAATCCTTCAGTGCGGGGCTTTCCTGGTGGTCCAGTGGTTAGGAGTCCACCTTGCAATGCAGGGGACACTGTTCAATCCTTGGTCTGGGAGCATCTCACATGCCCTGGAGCAACTGGGCCTATGCATCCCAACTACTGAGCCCATGCTTGGCTACTACTGAAGCCCAAGCACTAGAGTCCATGCTCTGCAACAGGAGAAGCCACCTCAATAAGAAGTTCCCACAAAGCAACTAGAGAGTAGCCCCTGCTCACTGCAACAAAAGAAAGTCCACGCAGCAACAAAGACCCAGCACAGCCAAAATACATACATAAATAAAATCCTTCAGTGTTTCCCATTGCCTTCAAGGTAAATACAGGATCCATGGCATGGCTGAGAAATCCTGCACCACCCAGCTCCAGCCTTCTTTTAACCTTCTACTACTCTCCCAACATCTCTGCGCTGCAACCACAGGGGTTTCTTTCTGTTTCAAGCACACAGCAAGCCCTCTCCTGTCTCAGGGTCTTTGCACTTGCTGTTCCCTCTACCTAACCCTTTCTCCTCCCCACCCCCCACCCCCCAAACCCCAGCACATACACTCAAGGCTAGCTCTTTTTCTGGCCTCTCTGTAGTGGCAGCCCAACCTCTGCTCACCCCATATACTCTATCACATCCCCCTTCTAACTCACTTTCAGCACTTAACTATCTAAAAAATACCTGGTTTGGGTATTTCCCTGGTGGCCTAGTGGTTAATAATCTACCTTCCAATGCACGGTACATGGGTTCAATCCCTGGTCAGGGAACTAAGGTTCCGCACTGGTTGGTTGGTTGGTTTAGTCACTAAGTCATGTCCGACTCTTGCAACCCCATGGACTGTAGCCCGCCAGGCTCCTCTGTCCATGGGATTTTCCAGGCCACTTCCTTCTCCAGGGGATCTTCCCGACCCAGGAATCGAACCCGGGTCTACTGCGTTGCAGGCAGATTCTTTCCTGACTGAGCTCTGAGGGAAGATTCCACGTGCCACGGGGCAACGAAGCCTGTATGCCACAACTACAGAGCCGACACGCTGCAGCTACTGAGCCAGGCTCTGGAGCCCATGTGCTGCAACAAACTGAAGCTCACATGCCACAGTCAATAATGAGCCCGCATGCCGCACAGATCTCTGGTACGACAACTAAGACTCACTGTTGCTGCTGTTGTTGTTTTCAATTGCTAAGTTGTGTCCGGCTCTTTGCAACCCCGTGAACTGGAGCATGCAAGCCAGGCTTCCCTGTCATTCACTATTTCCTGGCGTTTGCTCAAATTCACGTCTGTTGAGTTGGTAATGCTTTCACATCCGTTGAGTTGGTAATGCTATCTAACCATCTCATCTGCCATTCTCTTGTCCTTTCACTGCCTAAGACTCGATGCAGTCAAATAAATATGTAAAAATAAAAATCTGGTTTATCTGTTGTCTGTTTCTTTCTACTAGAATATAAGCTCCAGGAAAGTAGGAAATTTTCTTTTTTATCCTATCTAAAGGGGCTTACTGTTTGCTGAATAAACCGCCGAGTAGAAGAAGAAGGAGGAAATTTGGAAAGAACACTGAATTGCTACACTCAGAAAACTCTGGTTCTTGCTCCAATTCTGCCCCCTGCTTATCTCCAGACAAGCCACTTCACCTCACCTGATCAGTCCCCACTGTGATGCCCCTGGACAATGATGTTGTGTGTGCCATTCACCTGTAGTGCTCACATTTGTTGCTCGTGAAGCCCCATAAGAATTTCGGCCAAGCTATGTTACTCTCATACATTTTTAAGTCAACAATAAATTATTTCTCACAAATTAAAATCAGTTGCAAGATAGAACTTTCTAGCATAGTCTTTTATTAGAGAAATGCTTTAGATATGTCTTCCTCTAAACCTTGGAGCTACAGATTTAGCTTGCTCAGTTTATGGAAAATGTCTGCCATATAATCCAGTTGTCAAAACCAGTCCTCACTGTCAAATCGATCAGCCAAACCAGAAAAATCTTCTGTCTGTAAGAGAATCCACCTTCATTCTTTTCTTCCTTGTTACCTCCAATTATTTTTTTATTGAGGTATAGTTGACTTGTGATACTATGTTAGTTTCAGGTGTACAACATAGTAATTCAAAATTTTTATAGGTTATACTCCATTTAAAGCTGTTATAAAATATTGGCTATATCCCCTGTGCTGTATAATATATCCTTGTAGCTTATTTATTTTACACATAGTAGCCTGAACCTCTCAGTCTCCTACTCCTATCTTGCCCCACCCCTTTCTCTCTCCCCACTGGTAACCACTAGTTTCGGTCTTACTGAGCGCCTAGCAATTCTAGCTCCCCCCTCCACTAGGCCTTTTCATGAGCATCTCTCTCTAGAGATGAACATCTTCCCTCCCCAATTTGTTCTCCTGGCCAAGTCCTAACACCCCGTCCAAGACTCTGTTCTAACATTTCTTCTGCAAAGCATTATTAAGCCTCTACCATGCACCTGCCATCGTGCTAAGCAAGGGATACACTAACGAATAAAGCAGACATGGGAGAATTAAATGTCCCTTAGGGTACCACTGTCTTTTTGGTATTATCACTGTCTCCTCCACAATGCTGTGAAAGCCCTGAAGATAGAACTTCCGTTTTATTCATCTTTTAAGGTTATTTATTTATTTATGTTTGGCTGTGCTGGGTCTTTGTTGCTGCGTGGGCTATTCTCTAGGTGTGGTGTGCAGGCTTCTCATTGCAGTGGCTTCTCTTGTTGTAAAGCATGGGATTTAGGGCAAGTGGGCTTCGGTAGTTGCAGCTCCCAGGCTCTAGAGCACAGGCTCAATAATTGTGGCGAATGGACCTAGCTGCTCCACGGCATGTGGGATCTTCCCAGATCAGGGAATCGAACCCGTGTATCCTGCATTGGCAGGCATATTCTTTCCCACTGAGTCGCCAGGGAAGACCTATTTTATTCATCTTTGAATCCCTATTATGGAACTCACAGAACGAATCAGATTATGTTTGTTGAGTTAACTTACTCACAAAAGATTCCTCGAACATTTCTGTATCAGGAACATACAGGGTGCTCACTATAAGCTGTGAATATATACACAGGACCAACAGAGCACGTGGCTGAACGAATGAAGTACGAGTGAGTGACTGAAGGGACGAATCAGGGGAGGACTGTGCTCTTTCCCACTTGGATGGAGCAGCCGAGAGCAGGAGATGTACTGATGTAACGCAAGTGAGAGGCCAGTGTCTAGGAAGCTGGGAGAAGGCTGATGGCCTTTTGTTCTTTCTGATACACAGAAATTTGAGGACAATAAGGATTTGAACAAAGTGCACAGAATCCAGAGTCTGACCTAGAGTTGAATTCTGGATCCACTACTTACTATTAGCCATGTGACCTTAGGCAAATCCCTTTGTCTGTTTGTATCTTCCTGTTCTCAACTGTAAAATGGGGCTGAGGATAATATAATAGGGTTATGATTAAATGAGATTACGCATTTAAAAGGCTGTAACCCGAGGCCAGGCAGAGTTGGTTGTAGAAAGGAACTGAGGTTCCCATCACCAACTCTTAAGTATGCAAAGTTAGAAACACAGCAGGAGAGCCTTCCTTTCCTTCCAGCTAGAGGTCCCAGCCCTGATTGCTGTTCTAACCTCAAACGGCAGGAGGCGATTTCCCCATTCAGCCCCTCCCTTCACCACCTGCCCCTTCACTCCCATCTCAGTGTTTACAAGTCGGCCCAAGTGCCTTCAAGGCCAAGGGCATCTGCTACATCTTTACAAGATAGAGAGGGGAGGGTGGCAGTTAGGGCGGGCCATGGCAGGAAGTGGGCCAAAGAAGCACAGGTGTTTCTGGAGGCCTTGCTGTGTGCCCAGCAATGGGCTAGGTGTTTCATATGTATAATCTCATGTCCATGGAGTCCCAACAACAAAACAACATCTCGTGTCCTCTTCATAACAATACTATTTAGAGATAAGGTAACTGACCTTCAGGAAGAGGTGGGATATCAATCCAAATGCCTCCAAGAACTCCAAAATGTTTCCCCTCTGCCATGCTGGCCACCTGCTTATAGATGATCACCATACATTTGTGAAATAAATTTCAGTTCTCTTATTCCCAGGAAGAGCAAAACTGTGTGTCCCACCTCTAACTTCACCCCTGCCCCACCTCACCCCCACCCCCACCCACACCCCCCTCAGAGAATCATTAATAAAGAATAAAAAGTAACATATTAAGGAGTGAACAGAATCATTCAGACACGCATACCAGGAAGGAGGAAACCACCTCAGAGACTTGCTGGGCAGGAAGCAGCCAGAGACTGTCCGGCCCTGGCTGTGGTCTCCCGGGGCAGAGGTCTGGGGAGCACTAGGATCTGGCTCAGTTGGAAGGAGGAGAGAACTGTGGGAGTGGAGTTGGGGACAGGTTACTGAGGAGAATGGGATGAAGGGAGAGAAAGAAGGCGAGAGATTGACCAGGGCTCAGAGGGGCAACGGCATTACCTGGTCCTCCCACCATCCGGGAGAGGGGTGAGTCAGAGACAGCCCCCTGACTCCTGACCCAACCTGCTGTCAACTTTTAAAATGAAAGTAGCAGGAGCGGACACTCCTGAAGCCTCCTCCGGAAGGAGGTTGCCAAGGGAGCACTCCTCGGTCGGCCCTGGGCCTCGGGCGCTCCCCGTCCCCACCCCCCACCAGCCCGACAGAGGGACCCGGTCGACGGCTCCCAGCGCCCCCAGCTTACCTGGGGGAGGCCAAGGTGCGTCCCAGGCAGGACAGGCTGCTCCCTGCCTTCCAGGCCAAGGGGCTGCCTCAGGTATCCTGAAGTTCCCGCCCTGCCAGACACTCCTAGGTCGCTTCTCAAATTAAAATCCTCCGCACAGGTTCCCACTCGCCCAGCCCCCGGGGGAGGGAGCCTGAGGAAATCCCCTCCCAGCCCTGAGAGGGCCTGGGCCGGGCCAGCCAGCTCGGCAACCTCAGCCCTGGGCTGGCCCTGGATGAATGAGCCCTCCTGCTCCGCCTGTCTGGGTTTGAGCCAGCGAGCCTGTGACCGCCCCTTTGCTCTTTCTCCTTGGCCCTGGCCCTGAACTCCGATCCTCTTCCTACTCCTATCCTCCCAGGTCTCTTGCTCTGCGTTCTCAGCTCTCTGGAGAAAGACCTCAGCCAGAGGACTCCTTTCTTTTCGCACCTTCTTATTTCCTGATTCCTTATCAAAAAGATGCAGGAGAGCAAGAGAGCTTATTGATGCATCCCACAGAGGTCTGCGCCCCAAGACCCAGAGCAAGACAGAGCCAGATAGAGAGGGGGTCTAAGGAAAAAATAGTCTTCCCTCTGGTGTTTCTTCTTTACTCACCTAGGAATACCATCCAACACTCCTGACACCAGATGTGTGGGTTTCAGTTCAGTGGGTTTAACCCACCCCAAACAATTCTGCAATAGCAGCTGGGCGTCCTCCAATTTAATTCAGTTCTGACACAATCTACCCGAAGCGAATGTCAGATCCCACAGGTGAAGGCCTCAGACTGCTGCCCACTTCAGAAGTCAATTGCAAGAAGTAGGTCCCCAGGTCACCCACAACTTTCGTCCAACTTAGCTACACATCCGAGGTTCCTGTGTTCCCTTCCTGAGATCTATAGGGTGAGGTCTGGATGACTACCAAGCACATGAGTGTCTGTCCTCGTGGAGTTGGGATGCAACACCCTGCCCATAAGTGGATGCATTTACCAACCTGGAAAGTCCCTGAATGCCTAATGTTGGGATTTTATGGAGTCCTCCTCACATAGGCATGATCAATTATTCACTCCATGTCCAGGCCTCTGTCCTGTCAGGATAATCTTCTAATCCTGCCTGGCTTGGTTTTTCTAGTGACCAACTCCCATTCAGGAGCTCACCCAGAGTGGCCTCATTAAAACAAAAGATGTTCATTGTGCTCTTATCTGGACTGAGAAGTTTTACAAGTGTTTTAAGAGCCTTGTGTCAGGGACAGAGTCAAAAACCAAATATTAGAACAAAAAGATGCTGGCAGCGCTCTTATCACTTGGGAAATTACAAGACTTTTAGGCCCTGTCTCTAAACCAGGAACCTGGGACAGAGACCAATATATATATATACATTTTTCCTATTATCTCACACAAGGGAACTAAACAGCTGAAGAAAAGATATTTAGGAGTGCTACAGAAATAGCAATTGAAGCCCTGGGAGTGGGTGAGGTCACTCAGGGAGAGAAACCAGAGAAAGGAGAAAAGGGAATCTAGGACAGGACCCTGGGAAATACCAAGGGACTTGCAGAGGATGGGGCAGGAGAGAGAAAGAGGAAAGGGGACTTGCATGGTGGTCCAGCGGCTGACTCCGCACTCCCAATGCAGGGAGCCCAGGTTTGATTCCTGGTCAAGGAACTAGATCCCACATACTGCAACTAAGAGTTTGCATGCTGTGACTTAGACCTGGCTCAGCCAAATAAATAAATAAAGAGGAAATAAAGAGGAGAAGGCAATGGCACGCCACTCCAGTGCTCTTGCCTAGAAAATCCCATGGACGGAGGAGCCTGGGGGGCTGCAGTCCGTGGGGTCACTACGAGTCAGACATGACTGAGCGACTTCACTTTCACTTTTCACTTTCACACATTGGAGAAGGAAATGGCAACCCACTCCAGTGTTCTTGCCTGGAGAATCCCAGGGACGGGGGAGCCTGGTGGGCTTCCGTCTATGGGGTCACACAGAGTCGGACACGACTGCAGTGACTTAGCAGCAGCAGCAAAGAGGAAAAGGCCAGAAGTGAGAGCCAAGGGTTTGAGTCAGTTTGGGCTCCTATAACAACATATTATAGGGACTGATGCGAATTGGAGCGGACAGAGCAAGTAGGCTGAAGTGGGGAGGGGTGGCCCTGGGAGATGCCCTAGAGCACTAAAGATGGATAGTTGAGCCTTTCCTCATGAGCTTAAGGGAGTAGCACTCCACCCTTATTTCCTAACTAAAGTAGGTGGCACGGTCACCTGTTAGGAGTTAGAGGGACAAAGTTTGGATGGAAGATTGTCAAATGTTTGAAAAAACTGTTGGGAGGAGAGACACTTGACCAAAGTAATGTAGAGGCTCACAGAGGAGTATGCAGAGTCCAATCAGAACAACACACATACGTGGAGACTTCCCTGGCAGTCCAGTGGTTAAGAATCCTTCTGCCAGTGCAGGGGACGTGCATTTGATCCAGGGTCAGGAAACAAAGATCCCAAGCCTGGGTGCTGTAACTACTGAGCACATGCACTCTGGAGCCTGCGCCCTTAAATAAAAAGAACAACACAGATTAACAAGGAGGCAAGGTTGAGGGGCCCTCAGGGCAGCTCCTGTCCTAAGTGACATGATGGTAAGATCAATGGGAAATGGATGCGACTCATAGGGAATGCCACCAACACCGTTCAGCTCCCAGATCTGGGGGGAGATTTTCCATAAGATGGGAGCTTTCTACAGAGAAAAGTTATGCTTTAAGGGACTGTGAAGTGAAGTCACTCAGTCGTGTCTGACTCTTTGCGACCCCGTGGACTGTAGCCTACCAGGCTCCTCCAACTATGGGATTCTCCAGGCAAGAATACTGGAGTGGGTTGCCATTTCCTTCTCCAGGGGATCTTCCTGACCCAGCGATTGAACCCGGGTCTCCTGCATTGCGGGCAGACGCTTTAACCTCTGAGCCACCAGGGAAGCCTTTAAGGGACTGTTTGAAAGTGAAAGAGGAGAGTGAAAAGGTTGGCTTGAAGCTCAACATTCAGAAAACAAAGATCATGGCATCTGGTCCCATCACTTCATGGGAAATAGATGGAAAAACAGTGGAAACAGTGTCAGACTTTATTTTTTTGGGCTCCAAAATCACTGCAGATGCTGATTGCAGCCATGAAATTAAAAGACGCTTGCTCCTTGGAAGGAAAGTTATGACCAACCTTGATAGTATATTAAAAAGCAGAGACATTACTTTGCCAACCAAGGTCCGTCTAGTCAAGGCAATGGTTTTTCCCTTGGCCATGTATGGATGTGAGAGTTGGACTGTGAAGAAAGCTGATCGCCGAAGAATCGATGCTTTTGAACTGTGGTGTTGGAGAAGACTCTTGAGAGTCCCTTATACTGCAAGGAGATCCAACCAGTCCATTCTAGAGGAGATCAATCCTGGATGTTCATTGGAGGGACTGATGCTAAAGCTGAAGCTGCAATACTTTGGCCACCTCATGCGACGAGTTGACTCACTAGAAAAGACTCTGATGCTGGGAAAGGTTGGGGGCGGGAAGGGAAGGGGGCGACAGAGAATGAGATGGCTGGATGGCATCACCGAGTCTGTGGACATGAGTTTGAGTGTACTCCGGGAGTTGGTGATGGACAGGGAGGCCTGGCGTGCTGTGATTCATGGGGTCGCGGAGAGTTGGACACGACTGAGCGACTGAACTGAACTGAACTGAGGCAGCCATAAAAGTGCAAAGAGCTTCTGAGGCCAGCAGTGGCAGTGCTGGGTTGCAGAACTGCACAGGAACAGTGGCTGTGCCAACTCAACTCCAGGATCCAGTTCTCCCCACCAAGGAAAGCAGGATCCAGGCTGTCAGAGACACCACTGAGCAGTCCAGCCTGCAACCAACCTCCCTTGTTCTTGTCTCACCCTCAACAAGCTGCTTCCTGACTGTGACTTGGTTTTTCAAGCTATGTGATTTCAGAGAAGGAAGGTGTCTGCCCACACCCAACACACACAAGTTATGGAGCTCTCAGAGAGCAAAGCCTGTATCTAGTTTATCTCTGTGTCCCCAGCACCCAGCACTGGGTTCAGCATTCATTTGGGGTTCAAAACGGTATTTGAAAAACAGACCTGGGGAAGACCAATATGCCTTTAAATACATTTTGTAAATTAATAAATTCTCATTTAGGATTTGTGTATTGGTTGCTGTTGAAACCCCATTCATATGGATCAATGCCTACAAATCATGTCAGTTCTGAAACACTGACAAGCTCATGTTTCTAAATCTGCAAAATTCAGAGCCTGGCCCTGCACTGTGGTGAATTCACCAAAATCATACTCATTTCTGTTTATAAAATGTATTTTATCGAAGTATAGCTAATTTACAATTTGTGTTAATTTCTGCTGTACATCAAAGTGATTTTATATGTGTATATATATATATACACATACATTCTTTTTCATATTCTTTTCCATTGTGGTTTATCAGAAGATATTGAATGTCCCTGTGTTATACAGTTGCTGCTGCTAAGTCACTTCAGTCGTGTCCGACTCTGTGTGACCCCATAGACGGAAGCCCACCAGGCTCCCCCGTCCCTGGGATTCTCCAGGCAAGAACACTTAGGGCTTCTTTATCCATTCTGTATATAATAATTTGCATCTGCTAATCCCAAACTCTCAATCCATCCTCCCCCATTCCCTCCCCCTTGGCAGCCGCAAGTCTGTTCTCTATGTCTGTAAGTCTGTTTCTGTTTTGCAAAGAAGTTCATTTGTGTCATACTTTATATTCCATATATGAGAGATATTCTATGGTATTTGTCTTTCTATTTCTGACTTACTTCACTTAGTATGTTAATCTCTAGCTCCATCCACGTTGCTACAAACAACATTATTTCATTCTTTTTCATGGCTGAGTAGTGTTCCATTGTATGTAAAGATCATGGCCCTTCAAGATCAGTGAACCAGGCTTCTTCTTTGTAAGGTAACATACCCAGCACCACCCCTCCTCACCCAGCCAACGTCATAAGATCTAGATCTTTTGCCTGGGAATTCCCAGGCAGCCCCAGTGTTTAGGACTGGGCTTTGCTGCTCTGGCAAAGAACATAGTAGGATGGTAGGACTGATTTGGGTTTGGGTGCTATAGGAAGGCAAGGGTCACGCATCTTTCCAGCTCACCAAACCCAGCTCCTCCTGATTCATCCCTCAAAACTTTGGCTGTCATATATGTAATCTGTGCCCAGAATTTGTTTCATTGGTTTTTCAATGTCCTCAGAAAGAGGACATTTGACTCAGGCTGGGCTAATTTGTTTCCTTTTCCTAAAAATGGCCATAGGGGAAGGGAGACTCTACTTTGTCTCTACTGAAAGCTGTAACTAAAAGAAGTAAGCCTGGGAGCTCGAGAGAGTTCCTTATGAAGAGACGCAGAGTTAACCAATCTTTTCCGTGGCACTCTGAACTTGCCACACAACTTCTGACACTTCTGGTCACCAAATGTGTGACCACTAAGCAATTCTCTGTGACCCCAGCTGAGCGTCCTACAGTTAAATCTCTGTTCTGACATGATTGCCCTGAAGAGAGTGTCACATCACACAGATGAAGGGCTCAGTCCCATGAGACTGTCCCCACTTCGGATGCCAGTCCCAAGTAACAAGTTACCCACGACTTCTAAACAACTTGGTTACAAATGGGAAGTTCCCACATTCCTGTACTCAGATTTTAATAACTTGCTACAGTGGATCACAGAACTCGGAAACACATTTACCAGTCTGTTAAAAAATTATATGATAAAGGATACAGATGAAGAGGCAGGTGAGACACACAGGATGAGGTCTGGGAGGGCCCCAAGAGCAGGAACTTCTGTTTCTATGGAGTCAGGGTACACACCTTCCCAGTATATGGCTGTATTCACCAGCATGAAAGCGCTCAGAAGCCCGTGCTATTGGCATTTTACAGAGGCTTACTTGTATAGGCGTGATCAATTATTAACTCCCATTTCCAACCCTTCTACCCTCACTAGAGAAGTGAGGGTAGACGCAGGCCTGAAAATTCCAAGCTTCTAATCATGGCTTGCTCTTTCTGGTGACCAGCCCCCATCCAGGAGCCCATTCAAAGTTGCCCCATTAAAAAGAAAGATGCTCTTATCTATTAAGAAACTACAAGGGTTTCAGCAGCTGAACCAGGAACTGGCTGCAGAGTATTATGTTCTATTTTCTCACACACACCATAACACCTACCACAATGTAGTTAACATACTTGAATGTGTGTCTTTCTCTTTCCCTGCTAAAGAGATTATGAGTTCTTCAAGAACAGTAACCTTCACTGTTTCATCTTTGTATCCATGCAATTATGCCCCAAATCTGACACGAAGTAGGAAACAATGAATGTTGAACTTTCAAACTGGGCAACAAAAATGAGGTTCCTACCTTTACGAGGTGAAGACTCCTTCAGCCACCAGCAGGTGTCAGGACATGTCTCTGTGGCTTCTGGCTACCAAGCTCCTTGTCCGATCCATAGCAATTGGTAAAAGTACAGGGGAGTCACTGCGAATAAGAGTGACCTCCTGGACAACTCTAAGGCCAGGGTGTCAGGCTCGAACAAGAAGTGGTATAACTGAGGCTGCAACAGGCTACTCAGTGTATTCCTCCAGACTCCTGATAGCATGTTTCCCGAATGCTGAGCTCTTGCCTAAACAGGATGTGTGTGTGTTAGTCGCTCAGTCATGTCCGACTTTTTGGGACCCCATGGACTGCAGCCTACCAGGCTCCAGTATTCTGCCAGGCAAGAATACTGGAGTGGGATGCCATTTCCTCCTCCACCTAAACAGGTTAGATGAACTGCAAAGAGAAGTCTCCCAATAAGTGATCTTTCCTTATGGGTTTTAGCATTCTATGTCTAAAGGAAAAATAAATTGTTAAAAAGATACTCATCTATGAAAAAGTACAGAAAATCTAATACAGAGGAGCTGGTAAAGAATCCACCTGCAGTGCAGGAGACCTGGGTTCGATCCCTGGGTTGGGAAAATCCCCCGGAGAAGGGAACGGCTACCCACTCCAGTATTCTGGCCTGGAGAATTCCTTGGACTGTAGAATCCATGGGGTTGCAAAGAGTTGGACATAACTGAAGACTTTCACTTCACTTCACTTCAAAAAAAAAGCAAAAACAAAGCAAACAAAAGAAACTAGATAAAATGAAAAGAAAATCTTTTTAATGCATGACTGACCTTGACCGGAGTATGAGTCGTCTCTAGGAGAAAACAGGAGTAAGCAAGTGTGAGAGTCATATTTGTGCCAGTGTCATATACAGATTCCTAGTGACCCAGCATCTGTGTTTTCATGGATCATGGAGGTAAGGAAAAGTAAAAGTTACTCAGTCATGTCTGACTCTTTGCGACCCCATAGACGGTGATGAATTCTCCAAACCAGAACACTGGAGTAGGTTTGCCATGCCCTCCTCGATGGAATCTTTGCAACCCAGGGATCGAACCCAGGTCTCCCACATTACAAGTGGATTCTTTACCATCTGAGCCACCAGGGAAACCCAAGAAAACTGGAGTGGGTAGCCTATCCCTTCTCCAGAGGATTCTTCACTACCCAGGAATCAAACCGGGGCCTCCTGCATTGCAGGTAGATTCTTTACCATCTGAGCTACAGAGAAGCCCATCCTGGGCCTAAAGAGAGCAGAAAATAAAGTCAGAGGGCGAGGCTGAGCCTCTCCAGTACCCAAGCCACTAATAGCCTCAGTGGACAGGGAGCAAACTGAAAACAAAAACTGGGAGAGTGGGAGTGGGGATGCAGGCCTATCTTCACTTGGATCAGAGAAGAGTGAAAAATAACACAAAACTGTCTCTCCCGAGAATTCTCTATCCCATGACTCCACTTATACGCGTTTACCTTGGGACATACTCTCCTTATCTGTATGAACCAAATACTCCAAGATGAAAATTTAGAGTGTTTCTGGATTGGCAGGACAGAGAGACAGATGGGAAAAGCAAACCCAAACTTCCTCTTGAAGGATATGATCAAACTCAGGCCTCAAATATTTCCCACAAAGTTTCAACATGACTCACAATTTTTTAAAAAAGCCTCTGACTACTCGAAGAAACAAATCCCTACAAGCAGAAACAACCAGCTAGAGGATCATACCCGTAAAGATCAGAAATACGTTTTTTTTTTTTAAATAAAAAAAAACTTTTTGGCTGCGCTGTCTCCGTAGCTGCACATGGGCTTTCTCTAGTTGCGATGAGCAGGGTCTACTCTCCGTTGTAGTGCCTGGGCCTCTCATTGCAGCGGTTTCTCTTGTTGCAGGACATGGACTCTAGACACTTGGGCTTCAGTAGTTGCAGCCCCCCAGCCTCTGGGGCTTGGGCTCAGCAGCCGGGATACACAGGATTTAGTGGGATGTGGGTGGGGTCCTGTGCCATGTGGGATCTTTCCAGACCAGGGATTCAACCTGTGTCCCCAGCATTGCAAGTTGGATTCTTAACCACTGGACCACCAGGAAAGTCCTGAGATACTGCTATTTTGAACTATAAACTATAGTTTAATTATGTTTAATATGTTGAAATAAATTAGAAGGAATTAAAAGTACAACCAAGAAAAAGCAAATAGCAATGACTGGAAGTCTAAGCAAGTAACAAAAGAGTCTAAAAATCCTGGATATTTTCCCTTGTTTAATTTCACTAGAGAAATTTAGGAACCCTTGAATGCCAGAAAAACCAACAGCAGGGTAACTGGAAGGATTGGTATATGCAGCATGATTCTTGGCTGTATTCACCATATAGAAATTCACTGTGCTAAAAGTTGGTCAGGGGATGTAGCTCAGTGGTAGAGTACATGCTTTGCATGTATGAGGCCCTGGGTTCAATACCCGGCATCTCCAAATTTTGGGCTTCCCATGTGGCTTAGTGGTAAAGAATCTGCTTACTACTGCAAAAGATGGCACAAGATGCAGGTTTGATCTCTTGGCTCAGGAAGATCCTCTGGAGTAGGAAATAGCAACCCATTCCAGTATTCTTGTCTGGAAAATTCCATCGGCAGAGGAGCCTGGAAGGCTACAGCCCATGGGGTCACAAAGAGTTGGACATGACTGAGTATACGCATGCACACACACATACACATGCCTGCAAGTTACAGAGATTGGTGAAGGTTTTAATTTAGAATTTCTGACCTTAGTTAAATTTCTCAGAACTTTTTTTGATAAAATATATGTAACATAGTATTTACCATTTTAATCATCTTTAAGTGTAAAACTCATTGGATTCTCATTGCTTTTTAACTCTTCTCTTTGTTCTTGATGTTTTGTTGTTCAGTTGCTAAGTCATAACCATCTCTTTGAGACTCCATGGACTGCAGCACACGAGGCTTCCCTGTCCTCCACTATCTCCTGGAGTCTGCTCAAACTCATGTCCATTGAGTCAGTGATGCTATCTAACCATCTCATCCTTTGCCTCCACCTTCTCCTGTTGCCTTCAGTCTTTCCCAGCGTCAGGGTCTTTTCTAATGAGTCAGCCCTGTGCATCAAGAGGCCAAAGTATTGGAGGTTTACCTTCAGCATCAGCCCTTCTAATGAATATTCAGGGTTGATTTCTTTAGGATTGACTGATTTGATCTCCTTGCAGTCCAAGGGACTCTCAAGACTCTTCTGCAGCACCACAGTTCAAAAGCATCCATTCTTTGGTGCTTAGCCTTCTTTATGGTCCAACTCCTACATCCATGCATGACTACTGGAAAAACCATAGTTTTCACTAGACAGACCTTTGTTGGCAAAGTAATGTCTTTGCTTTTTAATATGCTGTCTAGGTTGGTCATAGCTTTTCTTTCAAAGAGGAAGCATCTTTTAATTTCATGACTGCAGTCACTATAAGCAGTGATTTTGGAACGCAAAAAATAAAATCTGTCACTGTTTCCATTGTTTCCCAGGTATTTGCCTTGATGGGACCTGATGCCATGACCTTAGTTTTTTGAATGTTGAGTTTTAAGCTAATTTTTTCACTCTCCTCTTCCACTTTCATCAAGAAACTCTTTAGTTCCTCTTCACTTTCTGCCATAAGGGTGATGTCATCTGCTTATTTGAGGTTATCGACATTTCTCTTGGCAATCTTGATTCTAGCTTGGGCTTCATCCAGCCCGGCATTTCCCATGATGTACTCTGCATATAAGTTAAATATGCAAGTTGACAAAATACAGCCTTGATGTACTCCTTTCACAATTTAGAACCAGTCTCTTTTTCCATGTCTGGTTCTAACTGTTGCTTCCTGACCTGCATACAGATTTCTCAGGAGTCAGGCAAGATGGTCTGGTATTCCCATCCCTTTAAGAATGTTCCACAGTTTATTGTGATCCACACAGTCAAAGGCTTTAGCATAGTCAATGAAGCAGACATTTTTCTGGAATTATCTTGCTTTTTCTATGATCCAACAGATGCTGGCAATTTGATATCCAGTTCCTCTGCCTTTTCTAAATCCAGCTTGAACATCTGGAAGTTCACGGTTCATGTACTGTTGAAGCCTGGCTTGGAGAATTTGGGGCATTACTTTGCTAGCGTGTGAGATGAGTGCAATTGTGTGGTACTTTGAACATTCTTTGGCATTGTCTTTCTTTGGGATTGGAATGAAAACACCTTTTCCAGCCCTGTGGCCATTGCTGAGTTTTGTAAATGTGCTGGCATATTGAGTGCAGCACTTTCACAGCATTATCTTTTAGGATTTGAAATAGCTCAACTGGAATTCCATCACCTCCCCTAGCTTTGTTCATAGTGATGCTTCCTAAGGCCCACCTGACTTCACATTCCAGGATGTCTGACTCTAGGTGAGTGATGATCACACCATCGTGGTTATGTGGGTCATTAAGATCTTTTTTGTATTGTTCTTCTGTGTATTCTTGGCATCTCTTCTTAATATCTTCTGCTTCTGTTAGGTCCATACCATTTCTGTCTTTTATTATGTCCATCTTCACATGAAATGTTCCCTTGGAATCTCTAATTTTCTTGAAGAACTCTCTAGTCTTTCCTTGTCCATTGATTTCCTCTATTTCTTTGCACTGATCGCTGAGGAAGGCTTTCTTATCTCTCTTTGCTATTCTTTGGAACTCTACATTCAGATCCTTATATCTTTCCTTTTCTCCTTTGCCTTTCGCTTCTCTTCTTTTCACAGCTATTTGTAAGGCCTCCTCAGACAGCCATTTTGCTTTTTTGCATTTCTTTTCCATGGGGATGGTCTTGGTCCCTGTCTACTGCACAATGTCATGAACCTCCGTCCAGAGTTCATCAGGCACTCTATCTATCAGATCTAGTCCCTTAAATCTATTTCTTACTTCCACTGTATAATCATAAGGGATTTGATTTAGGTCATATCTGAATGGTCTAGTGGTTTTCCCTACTTCTTTCTATTTAAGTCTGAATTTGGCAATAAGGAGTTCATGATCTGAGCCACAGTCAGCTCCTGGTCTTATTTTTGCTGACTGTATAGAGCTTCTCCATCTTTGGCTGCAAAGAATATAATCAATCTGATTTCGGTGTTGACCATCTGGTGATGTCCATGTGTAGAGTCTTCTCTTGTTTTGTTGGAAGAGGGTGTTTGCTATGACCAGTGCGTTCTCTTGGCAAAAGTCTATTAGCCTTTGCCCTGCTTCATTCTGTGTCCCAAGGCCAAATTTGCCTGTTACTCCAGGTGTTTCTTGACTTCCTACTTTTGCATTCCAGTCCCCTATAATGAAAAGGACATCTTTTTTGGGTGTTAGTTCTAAAAGGTCTTGTAGGTCTTCATAGAACCGTTCAACTTCGGCTTCTTCAGCATTACTGGTTGGGGCATAGGCTTAGATTACTGTAATATTGAATGGTTTACCTTGGAAACAAACAGAGGTCATTCTGTCATTTTTTATTGCATCCAAGTACTGCATTTCGGACTCTTTTGTTGACCATGATGGCTACTCCATTTCTTCTAAGGGATTCCTGCCCACAGTAGTAGATTTAACGGTCATCTGAGTTAAATTCACCCATTCCAGTCCATTTTAGTTCATCGATTCCTAAAATGTCAATGTTCACTCTTACCATCTCCTGTTTAACCACTTCCAATTTGCCTTGATCCATGGACCTAACATTCCAGGTTCCTATGCAATATTGCTCTTTACAGCTTTGGACCTTGCTTCTATCACCAGTCACATCCACAACTGGGTGTTGTTTTTGCTTTGACTGCATCCCTTCATTCTTTCTGGAGTTATTTCTCCACTGATCTCCAGTAGCATATTGGGCACCTACCGACCTGGGGAGTTCATTCAGTATCCTATCATTTAGCCTTTTCATACTGTCCATGGGGTTCTCAAAGCAAAAATACTGAAGTGGTTTGCCATTCCTTTCTCCAGTGGACCACATTCTGTCAGACCTCTCCACCATGACCCGCCCGTCTTGGGTGGCCCCACACGGCATGGCTTAGTTTCACTGAGTTAGACAAGGCTTATCTAACTCAATACAGATATATAGATGTATCCAAAGAACCCTAAATAATACAAGTAATAGCATAGATGGATCTATGCTATCACTTGGCCATACTTCAGTAATGAAAAGTGTGTTCCTTCAAATCTTGCTGGCAAAAACCCTACCTAAGTGGTAGGATATTTCTTCTTTCTTTGTATCCATCAAGATTCTTTTTCTTTCCAGCCACTTGGGATGTGGGATCTTAGTTCCCTGACCAGGGATGGAACCTTTGCCCCCACAGTGGAAGCACAGAGTCTTAACCACTAGACTACCAAGGAAGTACCTCCGTCGAGATTCTTAATTTCAAGCAACAAAAACTAGTTCTGGATGTTTTAGGCAGAAAGAAATTTATTAAAAGATATTAAGTTGCTCACAGAATCAGTGGGAGAACTGAAGAGAAGACTCACACTCCGGGTCACACAACAAGAAACAGCTAAAGTCAAGTTACAGAATTGGTCTGGTGACAAGGACACTAGTGCCATGGCTGCAGAATGCTGGACATGAAGCCTGTGTTGATGATTCAACCAGCACTGAGTATTGGACTGACCACTACCCCTGCAGTCACTGCTTTTCCAGCAAGTGATCTTCCTGAAACCAGTCTTTCTAGCTATCTTTGAGGCTGGTGTGCCAAACTGGCAGAGCCTGGTTCATGTACTGATGTTCTGGCTGCAAGGGATGTCAGAAAGAAAGTTCCTAGCACTTTAGCTTTTATAGAGGATGATAAGCCCTATAGGTTAGATTCATAACCTGAGGGAATTTCACAAATGCAGGACAAGGGGCCCCAACGCACTTAACATTCAAGAGCAGCCCTGCTTGGGACATCAGGTCAAGACTGGACCAGTATACTTCACAGAGCCTACTGCAAACAAGACTACAAATTGTAGTGATCTACAAAAGAGAAGACTCTACACATGGACATCACCAGATGGTCAGCACCGAAATCAGATTGATTATATTCTTTGCAGCCAAAGATGGAGAAGCTGTATACAGTTAGCAAAAACAAGACCAGGAGCTGACTGTGGCTCAGATCATGAATTCCTTATTGCCAAATTCAGACTTAAATTGAAGAAAGTAGGGGAAACCACTAGACCATTCAGATATGACCTCAATCAAATCCCTTATGATTATACAGTGGAAGTGAGAAATAGATTTAAGGGTCTAGATCTGATAGATAGAGTGCCTGATGAACTCTGGACGGAGGTTCGGGACATTGTACAGGAGACAGGGACCAAGACCATCACCATGGAAAAGAAATGCAAAAAAGCAAAATGGCTGTCTGAGGAGGCCTTACAAATAGCTGTGAAAAGAAGAGAAGCGAAAAGCAAAGGAGAAAAGGAAAGATATAAGCATCTGGATGCAGAGTTTCAAAGAATAGCAAGGAGAGATAAGAAAGCCTTCCTCAGTGATCAATGCAAAGAAATAGAGGAAAACAACAGAATAGGAAAAACAAGAGATCTCTTCAAGAAAATTAGAGATTCCAAGAGAACATTTCATGCAAAGATGGGCTCGATAAAGGACAGAAATGGTATGGACCTAACAGAAGCAGAAGATATTAAGAAGAGGTGGCAAGAATACACAGAAGAACTGTACAAAAAAGATCTTCACGACCAAGATAGTCACGATAACGTGATCACTCACCTAGAGCCACACATCTTGGAATGTGAAGTCAAGTGGGCCTTAGAAAGCATCACTACAAACAAAGCTAGTGGAGGTGATGGAATTCCAGTTGAGCTATTTCAAATCTTGAAAGATGATGCTGTGAAAGTGCTGCACTCAATATGCCAGCAAATTTGGAAAACTCAGCAGTGGCCACAGGACTGGAAAAGGTCAGTCTTCATTCCAATCCCAAAGAAAGGCAATGCCAAAGAATGCTCAAACTATTGCACAATTGCACTCATCTCACACGCTAGTAAAGTCATGCTCAAAATTCTCCAAGCCAGGCTTCAGCGATATGTGAACTGTGAACTTCCAGATGTTCAAGCAGGTTTTAGAAAAGGCAGAGGCACCAGAGATCAAATTGCCAACATCTGCTGGATCATAGAGAAAGCAAGAGAGTTCCAGAAAAACATCTATTTCTGCTTCATTGACTATGCCAAAGCCTTTGACTGTGTCGATCACAATAAACTGTGGAACATTCTGAAAGAGATGGGAATCCCAGACCACCTGACCTGCCTCTTGAGAAACCTGTATGCAGGTCAGGAAGCAACAGTCAAAACTGTACATGGAACAACAGACTGGTTCCAAATAGGGAAAGGAGTACATCAAGGCTGTATATTGTCACCTTGCTTATTTAACTTATATGCAGAGTACATCATGAGGAACGCTGGGCTGGAAGAAGCACAAGCTGGAATCAAGATTGCTGGGAGAAATATCAATAACCTCAGATATGCAGATGACACTACCCTTGTGCCAGAAAGTGAAGAGGAACTAAAAGCCTCTTGATGAAAGTGAAAGAGGAGAGTGAAAAGGTTGGCTTGAGGCTCAACATTCAGAAAACAAAGATCATGGCATCTGGTCCCATCACTTCATGGGAAATAGATGGAAAAACAGTGGAAACAGTGTCAGACTTTATTTTTGGGGGCTCCAAAATCACTGCAGATGCTGACTGCTGCCATGAAATTAAAAGACACTTACTCCTTGGAAGGAAAGTTATGACCAACCTTGATAGTATATTAAAAAGCAGAGACATTACTTTGCCAACCAAGGTCTGTCTAGTCAAGGCTATGTTTTTTCCCGTGGTCATGTATGGATGTGAGAGTTGGACTGTGAAGAAAGCTGATCGCCGAAGAATTGATGCTTTTGAACTGTGGTGCTGGAGAAGACTCTTGAGAGTCCCTTATACTGCAAGGAGATCCAACCAGTCCATTCTAAAGGAGATCAATCCTGGGTGTTCATTGGAAGGACTGATGCTAAAGCTGAAACTGCAATACTTTGGCCACCTCATGTGATGAGTAGACTCACTGGAAAAGACTCTGATTCTGGGTAAGGTTGGGGGCGGGAGGAGAAGGGGACGACAGAGAATGAGATGGCTGGATGGCATCACCGACTCGATGGACATGAATTTGAGTGTACTCCAGGAGTTGGTGATGGACAGGGAGGCCTGGTGTGCTGTGATTCATGGGGTCGCAAAGAGTCGGACACGACTGAGCGACTGAACTGAACTGAACACTTAAGGCTGGGCTTCCCAGGTGGCACTAGGGGCAAAGAACCTGCCCTCCAATGCAGGAGACATGAGAGACAGGAGTTCGATCCCTGGGTGGGTAAGATCCACTGGAGGAGAACACGGCAACCCTTCTCCAGTACTCTTGCTTGGAGTATCCCATGGACAGAGGAGCCGGGCGGGCTACAGTCCAGAGGGTCACAAAGAATTGGACACACCTGAAGCAACTTAGCACGTGTGCATGCTTACTTGGAGCTGGTTATTGAATGAGGATTGATTCAAGTCAGGCACAACTTTCACCAAGAAAACTATTATCTCTGCCACATTAGAGAAGTGGGGAAACAGGAAGTTGACATAACTATTGGTTCTAAGAACACAACACCTTAGCCAAGATCTAGGGAAGGGGAAACCACAGCCAGAGCGATGACTTCCTAAATCATCACATGTTGCTTCACTTCTCCGTCACTTAACTCAGTTCCAGATTCAACAAAACCTTCTTACACACGTAGTGGGGAATTTAAAACACATCCAGGTACAAGAAGGTCTAGGAAATGCAGTCAGATTTCTAGGCTTTGCAGTATAGGGAGGCAGGACAAGAGGGAATTGGCGATAGCTGTCTATCCTACCTGCTGAGATACTACTCATTCTACCTTTATTCAGTCTCTGAATGCTATTTTTGTAAAAAAAAAAAAATCAATTTTACAAAAAGATGCTCAATATTGCTAGTTAATGCTGCTGCTGCTAAGTCACTTCAGTCGTGTCCGACTCTGTGTGACCCCATAGACGGCCTCCTACCAGGCTCCCCGGTCCCTGGATTTCTCCAGGCAAGAACACTGGAGTGGGTTGCCATTTCCTTCTCCAATGCGTGAAAGTGAAAAGTGAAAGTAAAGTCGCTCAGTCGTGTCCGACTCTTAGCGACCTCATGGACTGCAGCCTACCAGGCTCCTCCGTCCATGGGATTTTCCAGGCAAGAGTACTGCAGTGGGGTGCCATTGCCTTCTCCGATTGCTAATTAATAGAGAAATGCAAATCCAAATTACAATGAGGAATCATCTCACACCAGGATGGCCATCATAAACAAGTCTACAAGTAACAAATGCTGGAGGGGTGTGGAGAAAAACACCTACACTGTTGGTGGGGATGTAAATTGGTGCAACCATTGTGGATAACAGTATGGATGTTCCTTATAAAAACTAAAAATAGTGTTACTGTATGACCCAGCAATCCCACTCCTGGGCATATACCCAGACAAAGCTACATATAATTTGAAAAGATACAAGCACCTTAATGTTCACAGTAGCACTACTTACAATAGCCAAGTCATAGAAGCAACCTGAATGTCATCAGCAGATGAGTGGATGAAGAAGATGTGGTGTACATATATATATATACAACACATATACATGTAATGGACTACTATTCAGCCATAAAAAAGAACACAGTAATGCCATTTGCAGCAACATGGACACAACTGATATTATCATACTAAGTGAAATAAGCCACACAGAGAAAGCCTAATATCATCTGATATCCCTTCCATACGGAATCTAAGAGAAATTAAACAAGTGAACTTATTATAAAAGAGAAACAGAATCACAGACATAGAAA